>NC_051157.2:130231304-130327724 GCF_013339745.2 Dermacentor silvarum
AGAGGACCCCAACAAAACGGCACGTCTTGCTTGAGAAGGTCAGTGAGTGGACGTGCGAGCGTCGCAAAGTTTTTCACGAAACGGCGAAAGCAGGAGTACAGCCCCACGAAACTACGAACGTCATGGACAGACCGTGGAACGGGGAAATTCGTGACTGCGCGTACCTTCGATGGGTCTGGTCGGACACCGGAAGCGTCAACGAGGTGGCCCAGCACAGTAGTTTGACGAAGAGCGAAGTGGCACTTCGAGGAATTGAGCTGGAGACTAACTCCTCGGAAAATGGCTAGAATGGTCGAAAGCCGCTCAAGGTGTGTTGCGAAAGGGGGAGAGAAAATTATGACGTCGTCCAGGTAACATAAACACGTCGACCATTTAAATCCTTGAAGCAGTTTGTCCATCATTCTCTCAAAGGTGGCTGGTGCGTTGCAGAGACCGAAATGCATGACCTTGAATTGGTAAAGGCCGTCAGGGGTCACGAAGGCGGTCTTCTCGCGATCCAGGTCGTCTACAGCGAATTGCCAGTAGCCAGATCGAAGGTCCAGGGATGAAAAGAAGGTGGCACCATGGAGGCAGTGGAGGGCGTCGTCGATACGTGGAAGAGGGTACACGTCCTTGGTGATTTTGTTGAGGTGCCGATAATCAATGCAGAAACGCCAGGAGCCGTCTTTCTTCTTTACTAACACGACAGGGGAGGCCCAAGGACTAGATGATGGTTCGATGATGTCCTTCGCAAGCATTTTCGTCACTTCTTTTTGAATAACATCGCGCTCTGATGCGGACACATGGTAAGGTCGACGGTGAACGGGCAAAGAGTCGCCAGTCGACAATCTTAGTCTGACCCAGGGGTCGATCACGAATGTCGAAAATGTCGCTGTATGAGGCCAAAACCCGGCAGAGAGCGTCGGCCTGGTCAGGCGAAAGGTCTGATCCAATCATTTTGCGAAAAATGCTGTTGTCAGAAATTCGTGACCGGGAAACTTCAGCTTCTTCAGGAGCAGTTATGGCGACAACCTTGACGTCATGGTCCGTTATAGCTGTGAGGTGGACAAGCGACATCTTGTGGGGCAACACTTGGGGGGTCAGACCAAAGTTTAGTAGCGGGAGGAACACACAGTTATCAGCTACTGTCGCGATGGTATGTGGCACAGTAACACTGCGCGTCAGGCGTACGTCAGTAATCGGAGTGACGATATAGTCGCCGTCAGGAATGGGTGGGGTCGATGACAAACGCACGTACGTGACGGCTCGAGGTGGTAGGCGAACAAAAGTGGTGGGGTGGGGCTTAAGCGGCTCACGGGCGTTTCGCAAACATCTGATACAAGAGGAAGATCGAGAAAGAGTGTTTGAGAAGAACAATCAATTAAGGCCGAGTGTGCTGAAAGAAAGTCAAGGCCAAGGATAAGGTCATGGGGGCAGTGAGCAAGGACGGCAAGAAGTACGACAGTGCGACGACCGGCAATGATAACACGGGCGGTGCACATTCCGATCACTTGAGCAGCACCACCATCGGCAACATGTATTGTCTGTGTCATAGACGGCGTCATAATCTTCTTCAGGCGGCGGCGTAAGGGGGCGCTCATAATAGACAAGTGTGCACCAGTGTCGATGAGGGCGGTCACAGGAACATTGTCGACTTTGACTTCTAGAAGGCTATGGTGAGTGGGGAGTGTCAGAAGAGGATTTGCAGGGGACGACGGCATTGCAGCTTCACCTCCATAAGCTGCACTATCTAGTTTTTCGGCGGCGAGCGTCCAGAGAAGGACGGCGAGGAAAAGCGGCGAGGCTGGGGAGAGCAGGACTGGCGGCGTTGCGGCGACGGGGAGCGGGAGAAGCGGCGAACAGGAGCAGTGGCGTCAGAGGGAAGAGACTCGTGGGAGGACGACGAGTAGTAAGTAGGGGAACCAGCGGCCGGACGTCTGAAAGGAGTAGGGTACATGGAGGTCTGGCGAGATACGGAGGTCCAACGGCGACGGCAATAACGAGCAATGTGCCCGGCCTGATGACAGGAGAAGCAGGTGGGCTGATCGTCGGGCGTTCTCCATTCCGCAGGGTTGCGGAAGGAGACAGGAAAGGTGTAGGATCGTCGAGCAGGTCCAGAGGAATAAGGCTGAGCGTCAGGACGAGTCAGTGGGCATGCCGATGGAAGGCCGAGATTGGCAAACTCCTGCCTTACTACAGCTTGAATGAGGGACACTGATGGCTGCGTTGGGTCACTGGCGTGGGATGTAAACACGGGTGGTGGAATAGGTGCAGGACAGGCAGCTTCAATCTCGCGACGAACAATACGCGTAACGTGGTCACAGGTGGGCGGCAGGCGAACGGCATCACACGATGAACTTGCAGCCGTATTGGGCAGCCGGGTGAATCTCTGGGTTATACGGCGGCTCTTGGCATGTTCAAACCGCCGACACTCTTTGATGATTGTATCGACGGTATTAACGTTGGTATACACGAGCAGGTTGAAGGCATCGTCGGCGATACCTTTGAGCACATGAGAAACGCTCTCGGACTCAGGCATGTTCTCGTCAACCTGGCGACAAAGAGCGATAACGTCCTGGATGTAAGAGACGTATGACTCGGAGGATGTCTGCGCACGAGTCGCAAGTTCATTCCGCGCAGCATGCTGCCGGCCAGTGCTGTCACCAAAAATGTCTTGTATCTTCTCTTTGAAAGAGTCCCAGCTTGTAGTGTCCGCCTCGTGCGTCTCGAACCACACCCGTGGTGGGCCATCGAGGTAAAAAAGCACGTTGGCGAGCATAAGGGTCGGGTCCCACCTGTAGCTGGCGCTGATCCGTTCGTAAAGGTTGGGTCATTTGTCGACGTCAACCCCATCCTGGCCGGAAAAGACGCCAGGATCACGAGCAGGAGGCAGAACGATGTAGGTGGGAGCCATGGGAGGGGCAGCGGGTGAAGACGTTGCGCCTGCACCGACTGACATGGTCGGAAGCGTGATGAAGCAGCCGTTGCGGAGCTCCGTGATGGAAACAGGGAACTACCCAGCACCTCCACCACAAAGATGTTACGTAAAACAACACAAGGCGGGACTATTTACACTGTATTTACATTACACTGACACAGTAGCCAAGATGGTGGACAACCACCCGCACCCGACAGAACCGTCTTCTTTGTCGTCTGCCCCTGGCAGAATGTGTCTCTCGTAGCAATATTATTAGGGTGTTTATTCGACTACACTTAAATCAGCGTAAGGGCGACAGTCCAAAAAAATGTGGTTGATCCCTCTTATATAGGAATCGGTATAGAACACGAAAGTGAAACGTGTCTTCACAGAAGTAGTGTAATGTTTATTGCACATTGATATATAATGTCTATTGGTGTTTTGTGGCTAAAGCGCCCTAAGGCGTTGATGCACCCACGCTGACGCCTGGTGGCACGTCTCCTCCATCACGACTACCAACGTCGATGACCATGAGCAACCGTCGTGCATATGGAAGCTGCACTACGCTGCACACGCTAGCACAACGCGAAAGCCGAAGCACGTAACTGACACACTAATACAACGCGCAAGACAAAGCACGTAACTGAATCGTCACCGAGTCAAATCAGCGCGTTCAGCGCGTCGTAATTGCAGCCTCCGCGATCAACTTCAGAAACATTTTCAGAGCTAATTGCGGAGGCCACGCTCCGCTGTGCTGAGTACGGTGAACGCCACTACCAACGCCACCTAGGTGGCGTTGGTAGTGCTTTTTGATGCCAGCGTCCCTTCGAATGCTGGCATCGAGGCGTCGTAGTGCTGAGACCACCGAAGCGTTCACTGTCGGTGCGCGTTAGTGTCATAATGCAGTACTTCTCTTTTCTGCTCGTAGGCGGCGGCACCGCCCCGAGCAAGAGCGCGGGTACACGGAGGAGTGTTAGATATATAAGGCGCGTCTGTGTAGCTCTCTGCAAATGCGTTTGTGGCGCAATGGGTTAAACGCTCGGCAATCTATCGTCGCGGACCGAGAGGTCGTGGGTTCGATTCCCAAATTTTGCATGTTTGTGGAACTTTTTCTTCTGGTTTCTTTCTTTGTATTATGTTCTATGACGTATTTCCGTGACGTATTTCCGTGACGGAAATACGTCAGTGAAGTCTTGGTGGACCCCGGCATAAAACACTTTCGTGTTAAAAAGCGCAGCACGGACTCTCAGCACGAGCGGCGCTCGAGAGCCGAAGCAAACGACCCACTAGAAGGCGCTGGAGCGGACGATCCACTTCAGAGTTCCAACGCTTCGCTACAATTACCCCGGGTGTGAAATGGGAGCCGCCCGGCGACTTAACAGGTTGTCACCATGAGTGGGTCATGGTATATCTTGAGGCGCTCCACATTAACGATGTCGCGCCCTCGACGGCGCATGTCCGAAGATGGTTCAACGGGCTCTATAAGGTAATTTACTGGGGACGTGCGTTCGACGACACGGTAGGGGCCTTCGTATTTGGGCAGTAATTTCAAAGAGAGTCCAGTGGCAGTGGTAGGGACTGAGAGCCAGACGAGCGACCCAGGGAAAAACGTGGGCGCAGAAGTCGTGGTGTCACCGCGGATGCTCTTCTGCCGCTCTTGTTCATTTGCAGTAAAGGTCCGGGCAAGGTCGCGACACTCCTCAGTATGTCTGGCTGTGGCAGATATAGGCGTATACTCAGACGTGTCTGGCCTGTATGGAAGGATCGTGTCGATCGTGTGCGACGGGTGGCGGCCGTACAATAAGAACGGTGAGAAGCCAGTAGTACTCTGAGGGGCGGTATTGTAGGCGTAGGTGACGAAGGGCAGAATGGCATCCCAATTTGTGTGGTCGGTGGCGATGTACATTGAGAGCAGGTCGCCGAGCGTGCGGTTAAATCACTCCGTGAGACCGTTTGTCTGTGGGTGGTAAGCAGTAGTTTTGCGGTGAACGACGTGACACTCTGAGAATGGCTTCGACGACTTCCGACAAGAAGACACGGCCTCGATCGCTGAGTAGCTGCTGGGGTGGAACGCGACGCAGTATGAATCGGTGGAGCAGGAAGGAGGCAACATCTCGTGCTGTAGCCGCTGGAAGGGCGGCAGTTTCGGCATATCGCGTGTTATGGTCAACAGCGACGATGGCCCAGCGGTTACCAGCCGACGTCAGAGGAAGACGTCCGTATAAATCGATGCAAACGTGCCCAAACGGCCGGTTAGGACAAGGTAAAGGTTGTAGACCTGCTGGCGAGAGGTTCGGCGAAGATTTCCGGCGCTGACAATCGAGGCAGGAGCGAACAAATTTCTGCACGCACCGGTACATTCCCCGCCAAAAGTACCATTGTCGAATTCGGTGGTAAGTTTTGTATACCCCAGAGTGTGCACAATGCGGATCAGAGTGGAACGATTCGCATATTTGAGAACGGAGACTGCGGGGTACTACCAGTAACCACTGGCGGCCGTCGGCACTGTAATTGCGTTGGTGAAGTAGCTCGCCGCGAATGGCGAAATGGTGGGCTTGACGACGGAATGCGCGAGTGGGTGGTGTTGCCGATGGATCAGTGAGCAAGTCTATCAGCGAGACAATCCATTGGTCCTTGCGCTGATCTGTAGCGATGGTGTGAAGGTCGATGGAAGAAACGGTCAGTTGAGTTCCTGAGCAGCGGGCGGTGTCATCGGGTAAGGGGGAGCGTGAGAGGGCGTCGGCATCGGCATGTTTGCGTCCGTTGCGGTAGAGCCCGCGGATGTCGTAGTCCTGCAGACGAAGTGCCCAACGGGCGAGACGGCCTGAGGGATCCTTTAATGGTGAGAGCCAGCATAGTGCATGGTGGTTAGTAACGACATCGAACGGGCGGCCATACAAATAAGGGCGAAACTTCGTAAGGGCCCAGATGATCGCCAGGCATTCGTTTTCGGAGGCGGTGTATTTGGCCTCGGCTTTAGTAAGCGTACGACTTGCATACGCCACGACATATTCAGGGAACCCTGGCTTGCGCTGCGCAAGGACAGCGCCAAGGCCAACACCGCTGGCGTCCGTGTGTACCTCTGTAGGGGCCGTAGGGTCGTAGTGGCGTAGTATGGGCGACGGAGCTTTGTGAACACGTCCTCGCACACTGACGACCACGAGTCGAGGGACCCCTTACTGCCAAGGAGCTTCGTCAGTGGCGATATAATAGTGGAAAAGTTTCGAATGAAACGTCGAAAGTAGAAACACAGACCTACGAAACTGCGCAGTTCTTTGACGGACGTAGGTCTGGGTAACTCGGCTACGGCCCGAAACTTGGCTGGATCTGGGAAAATGCCTGCCTTGGACACAACGTAGCCTAGTATTGTCAGCTGCCGTGCTGCAAATCGGCACTTCTTTAGGTTGCACTGTAGGCCGGCGTTGCTCAAGCGCATCAAAACATGCCGGAGGCGTTGAAGATGCGTGGAGAAGTCCGGAGCGAGAACGACGACGTCGTCGAGGTAGCACAAACACGTGTGCCATTTCAGGTTGCGCAAGACGGTATCCATCATGCGCTCGAAGGTCGCGGGCGCATTACACAGTCCGAACGGCATGACCTTGAATTCGTACAAGGCGTCGGTCGTGACGAAGGCTGTCTTCGGTCGAGCGTCCTCAGCGATAGGGACTTGCCAGTACCCTGAGCGCAAATCGAGCGATGAAAAGGATTCAGCTCCTTGGAGGCTGTCAATCGCGTCGTCTATTCGTGGCAGCGGATAGACGTCCTTGCGGGTTATCTTGTTGAGCCGTCGGTAGTCCACACAGAACCGTACGGAACCGTCCTTCTTCGCAACAAGAACGACCGGAGACGCCCAGGGACTGTTTGATGGTCGAATAACATCCCGTCGAAGCATGCCGTCGACTTGCTCGTTCATTACATAATGCTCTGCAGGAGATACTCGATATGGACGTTGCCGCAGTGGCGGTTGGGAGCCAGTGTCGATGCCATGCGTGACAGTGGACGTGCGGCCCAGGGAAGTCTGCGCGACATCGAAAGATGGGCGAAATTCTTCCAACAGCACAGAAGCTGTGAACGCTGGACCGGCGTAAGGTTTTCATCGATGGAGAAGCCAAATACATTTTTGGGCGATGAATCCGACCTCGAAACAGCACTGAGCGTACAGGAGCTGGGCCAGTGCGTGTCATCGGGTGCGTCGACAACTTGTGCGTCTTCGAGGGCTTCCACTCTGCCGAGACATTCCCCTCGCAGCAGTGTGACAGTATATGGGGATGGATTGCTAACAGAAATAGCGCTGTCACCGTGAGTAATTTGCACTGTCGCAAAGGGCACCAACAATCCTTTCTTAGTGCGAACGGGGTCAGATGGCGAAAGGAGTGCAATTAATTGTGTCGCAGAGACCATCGCGGTACACTGACACAGCCGCTGACGCGTTCGGAGGCACTTAGGTGTGGTCTGTGACGAGTACCTTGTTCGAAAGCATGGTCTGTCTTCCGGCGTCATCTCTGAGAACGGCGAGAGTTCTATTTCGGCGGGTGTGCAATGAATGACGGCGTTGTGGCGGGAGAGAAAATCCCATCCCAGGATGATGTCGTGTGAGCATGCAGGAATGATGATGAATTCGACGGCATACATGGCGTCCCGAATGACAACGCGAGCTGTGCATACTCCTGTGGGGTGAATACTTTGGGCGCTAGCCGTACGAAGGGATAGCCCCGAAAGTTGCTGTAGAGGTCGCCACCTGTGTGCCTTGAGCAAGTGGCCATAAGGCGGCGCTACAAAGACCTGATATATATAAGGGGCTTTGGGAGAGTGGGATTAAAGTTTTTAGGGGCGAAGCTCCTTATGGCGTGGCCCGAGCGTCCCGTCGTAGGTAACCGCCTCCGGAGTAGCGGAGAGTGAGTGGAGAGGAAGAGCGCGCTCTGGCGTGTGAGGGGGCTCGCATCGCGGGAGCTCGGCGGAGCTCCCGCGTGTGTGGAGAGAGTGTAGGAGAGGGTAGGTTCAGTGCTTCGCCGCTCCTTCTCTCGCCGTTCGCTCTCTCTGCTCCCTGCGCCCCACTCTCCCGTTCGCTCGCTCGCACGTATATATAAATGGAGTGAACTGCCAGCGTCCGCGTAGCGAACGCGTGCTTGAACTGGCCGTAGAGGGCGGTACTTGTACTATATAACGAATGCATATACGCTGAAAAATGCAAGATGGTACGATACTAGAGGGCGTTACTTGTAGTATGAAAAAATAAAAGGTTAGTTTTATGAAAACAGGAATGACGTCACACGTACGGAAGGAGAGAGACGATCGCGTGTTCATCGGCGGCGCCGTACGCCAGGGGGTGCTCTATAATACAATAAACGCGCCGTTTTGGCGCGCGCGCGTTCAGAGGGTCTGCGGAAGATGGACAAGGCTGCTGAGCGGCATGCGCGCAGGGCGGCGGCGGCTCGCGCTCGAAGAAGGGACCCCGACGTGCGGGCGCGCAAGTCCGGGTCCCTTCGAGGAGCGTTTATAGTCGAGGAGCGTTTATGAATACGGGGGGTATACTCTCTCAGCAGTCATGTGATGGCGTCGGCAAACGCGGTGCATGTTCCGGCATGTGTAAATGGCTGCGTAAGACGCTGTGGCCGCTCCCCTTTACTAGAGAGTACTGCACGTTTCTAACGCGTTTGTGCTAGTGTCCCCTTAAGCGGGAGATCCGATGATTCCCTCCGGAGCTTCGCCCACTCATCATCATTCACCCCGTTGATATGCTGCCATTTGTTGTTTTGGTTCCCGCTTGCCAGTAGTCCGCCTCGTCCCTCGGGTCCTATGCTGAACAGTTGCGTCGTCACTTTTCGTAGAAAACGGCTAAGTTTGGCGTCCATAACGGAAACGGCGGCTCCAGTGTCTATAAGGGCAGATGCGCAAACACCTTCTGCAAACACGTCTATTATGTTCGATGGTCTCTGCTGAGGGCTTTCACAGTTCGATAGCGTCGCAGCCCTTGCCTCGTGGACTGCGACGACTAGTTTTCCCGATCTCGTGCGACCTGACGTGGCCGCATCGGCAACAATGAGCGACGTCGTGGAGACGGCGAACGGCGGGTAGAAGGAGCTGGGCGTAACGTCGGTGACACAGGCGGCGGTGGTTCGTAATTAGGGCGGCTGGATTGGCTCATGACGGGTGATGCGACTCGAGGCGACTGCACGCGATTGCAAAAACGTGCAACATGACCGGCGTAACCACACGCAAAGCATATCGGACGGTTGTCGGAAGTGCGCCAACAGTTTGCCTGAGAGGGTCCCGCCCATGGCTCAGGACGCGATGGACGTAGCGGTTGCTGATATGGCTGCATGGTGGGCTGCAGAGGAGCCTAGTGATATCGCCGTACGTAGGTGGCACAATCGCTTCGAACAACTGAGGTCCAGCGACGGCTTCGGCGTAACTAAATGAAGCAGCCGCAGAGATTGGTTGGGCTGGCCTGGCGACAACTTGAGCGTAGCTAAGTGGCGCCGGTGCCGGAGGGCGCTGGTGATGTTCGGGCATGACTTCGGCGATTTCCTGTTCAATCACTCAGCGGAGGGGAGGCGGGAGTGTGGTTGATGGCTGTTCCACATGCTGCGGGTGAGCAAAGGGAAGCAGAGAGAGCTGGCGTGCAATTACTTCGCGCACAAATGTCTTCATTTCTGCCAGCAAGGTGGTGTGGTCAGAAACGGTTGACAAGCCAGCGAGATCTGCGTCCCGTGCTGGTGGCCGACGGGTCAATGACCGCTGCTGGCGTAGCTCCTCATAACTCTGGCACAGAATTAGTAGCTCTGCAACCATGCGACGATATTTGGCGAGGAGCATGGTGAAGGCGTCGTCGTCAATGCCTTTCATGACATTTTTTATATTATCCAACTCGGACATGGTCGCGTTTGTTTTCTTGTACAAGTCCAGAATGTACTCTATGTAACGAGTGAAAGATTCCCCGGCCTGCTGAGCTCGTTCGCGCAAACGCTGTTATGCTTGCAGCTTACGAACAGCAGGGCGATCAAACACGTCTATAATGGCAGTCTTGAAAGCGTACCAGGTCGGAAAATTGGATTCATGGTTGTTGTACCACAGGCTTGCTACTCCCGCCAGGTAAAAGACCAAGTTGCTCAATTTGGCTGCCTCGTCCCATTTGTTGGGTACACTCACGCTCTCGTAGATAACGAGCCAGTCCTCCACGTCGGTTCCATCCGCGCCAGTGAAGATAGGTGGGTCGCGGTGACGAGGGACACCGGGACAGGCGGGTGCTGCGGGAGGAGGCGTTTGCTGGGAGGCGTCGTGCGGCATGGCAGATGGTAGTGCACGGGATCGGAGCTCCAGGGGCATCGAAGGGGTTTCGGAGCGGTTTTGAGGGTGCAGCACTGTCCACCAATTTATAAGGGTGTTTATTGGACGGCACTTAAATCAGCGTAAGGGCGACAGTTCAATAAGCGCAGCACTGACTCTCAGCACGAGCGGCGCTCGAGAGCCGAAGCAAACGACCCACTAGAAGGCGCTGGAGCGGACGACCCACTTCAAAGTTTCAACGCTTCGCTACAATATGTATCTATATATAAAGAATTCTGAGACGGGGGGAATCGAATAGAGGACAGCTAGCGCAGTAGCCCGATGCTTTAAACATTACACACAGGCACATGCCTGCGCAGGCGGAATAGAACATCCTTAAGCATTTCCCGCGTGCAAGACAGCGCGTGGAGGCGCTTGGCGCGTTTAATTACAATATCATTTATGTCAACACTCCATGCGATCTTTCGCCGTCGTGAATAATTACAGATACAAATACTGATTTCTGTAGTTTTAATACGTTTTATGAAGAACATCATCCATGTTAACTGTACGGTTTCCTTCTGCATTAGAATTTCAATGCTAGGTGGTGAAAAATGTCTAGGTGTTTTCGTGTTCCAATCGCGAAGACTGGTGCACAGAAGGAGCTGTATTCTAAGATCTCAGGTTAGGCCGCTTTCCTTGCTGGGAAAAATTGTAACACAGCTATGTAGACCCTGTCAGCTTTTGCCATGATTTGTCCACACCTTGTAGCCATGTTAGTACCTGTCGGTTCGGGGTTCCGGCAGCGAAGCACCGCGTTCCTCACATCGCTGAAATATGCATCCGCGTTTTAAATGTTAGAACGCCAGCCTACTAATCGCACTGAAGCAAGGAGGGCCCGGACACGCGCCAATGCCACTCCGTGGTTTAGACGCCGGAAAAAAAAAAACATGCTGCTGTGTGTGTGTGGCGCATGGTGCAGCTCAACGCCTGGAGCACCCAGATGCGGTGCTGCGGGAACAGGATGCCGAGGCTAAGCGACAATGCCGACAAAATCCTGCACTTCAATGAATGAATGAATAATTTTAGGACCTGCGGGACTGGGAGGAGACACAGACATCTACTTGCGGTAGAGCTCCATCACCTCCATGGCCCAGCGCAGGATGGCGTCCTGCAGAACAGGCTCGGAGCTGCCCATGCAGCCCCCCACAGCTCCACACTCTCAAGACAGAAGGGGGGGGGAGAGGGTGATAGGGGCATTCTAGAGGTATGTGGTTATAGTTAGCGTAAGGGGCTGGGCAACGTTAACAGTCGGGATGGAGAAATTGATCTGGGTATAGTTTATTCGGGAGTGACGGAGTAATGATGGTGGGGACGAGTGCGTCTAGATGACTTGAGGTGTTGGCGGATGTCGTGGTATATGTAATGAGTCTATCACGCGAGGAACCGGCCTCAGCCTCCCCTTGTGTTGTCTGTGTCCGGTTCGTGAAACCTCGGGCACAGGCATGGGCGGCTTCGTTGCCTGGCAGGTCCTCGTGCGCATGAGCTCAAACGAATATAACTTCTGATTTAACTTAAGATTTGTGTGCGATGATTCCAGCCTCTCTGCCGATACACCCGGCTCCATAGTCTTACACTGCTGATTTAGAAATCGCTGATGACAGTGTTGGCTGAGGGGATAGTGAGGTACAGCTATTCTGCCTCCCCTTCTCAGAGGCTACCTCTTCGGCCTCCTCTGAGAAGGGGAGGCAGAATAGGCAGAATATATAGAAGCCGCAGCCACCAGCTGACCTTGTGGGGTTACACCCGTGAGAGCGAACTTATGTGGGTCTGAGGAGTATTGCGCGGCGTCTACGTATAGCATGCTGGGTAGTTTATCGTAGTGAAGGTGCAGCGCTCGTACTCGAGCCACTCTCCGCGTGCGGTTATACTCTGGGTGTATGTTCCGAGGAAGCAATGGTACATACAATTTGGCCCGGAGCTCACTCCAGAGAGGAGGTTTGCGTGTAGGCTGGAAGGAAGGGTTAATGTCAAGGCTGTCAAGCATGTATCTTCAGGTAGTGAATTTTGCGAGTCTGCAATAGTGCATTCAGGTAGGCTTCAAATACCTCTGAGACTGTGTTGCGTGCCCCAGTGGCAAGAAATCGTTCCGTAGATGTTCTAATGGGTAAACCGAGGGCGAATATGTGAGCCTTGCGGACGGACGTATTGACCTCCTCCTCCTCCTGTTTAGTGAGAGTGATGTGGGCCATAGTATATGTAATGTGAGGGATGACGAAGGCTTGAACGAGCTAGAGACGTTATCATTCTCGCAGGCCCCTTCTGTAGTGTGATGCTCTGTCAATTAGCCTAATTGTCTGATCAATGGATTGCGTAAGTCTTGGAACTGTAGTTGTGTTTTGCCTATTTTCCTTCATGGTGATATCCAAGATCCTAATGTTATCAACGATATGAATGGGAGTGCCATCTATAGGGTGATATGAATTGAAGTCATATGTTTTTCGGCTCGCTTGTGTGAGGGAACAAGAAGAAGCTCTGATTTGGCTGGAGCGCACGCCAGGTTGAGATGCCGCGCGCATTTGTTGACCCCGTCCATGGCGTTCTGCAGGAGTTCCTGCAGCTCGCAGTCCAAACTGCTGCCCCTGGTCCATATAGGGATGTCGTCCGCAAAGATGCCGAAGGAGATCCTTGGGATTGCCTGTGGTTCGCGCGCAATGTTCGCGCGCAAAGAGGAAGGAGGATGGTACCGACCCTTGGGGCGTACCAGAGTGGACTAGGTCGAATTCGTAAGAGTGCTCTGTGCGCATGTGAATGGTGGCCATTATATCTGTGAGAAAGTTGGAGATGTACTTATAAGTACGCTCTCCAATGCCTAGTCCATTAAGTTCCCCCATTAAGGTTGCATGGCTAAAGTTATTGAAGGCCCCCCGAAGGAGCCTGTGAAGTTGGAGCATGACATCCTGGGTAGATAAGTGCTTACGAAAGCCAATCATTTCGGTTGGAAAGATCCATGTCCCCTCCACGTATGCGGATAGTTGATTGAGAATGACGTGTTCTAGCAATTTGCCTAGGCAAGACGTATGTGGATGGGACTTAAGTTATCGGGGTTAATGGGTTTGCCTCGTTTTGGAATAAAGATAACCCTGACATCTGGCCATTGCTTGGAGATGGTTGCCATCTCCAAGCATTCGTTAAATTATTTTCTGAGTGCAGCAATCGCTTGCCTGTCGAGGTCACGAAGCATATGTTTAGAGACCTGATCCGGCTCTGATGCCGACGTTGTTTTGAGGTTGGCCATAGCGTGTGCAACTTCAGCCTTCATGATCGGGGAGCCCAGTTCAGGCCGCTTATGTTTGCTGCAATTCATAACTGCCACTAAAGTTACGATCCTGACTTCCTGCAATATTCTAACGTGTTGCTATCGCTTTCATTGTACGGACCTTATATGGCGAAATTGTGATTCCTTAAGTAAATAAATCAATCAAATTGTCTTACGGCCAGATTCGAACAGGGGCACCTACCAGAGAAGCCTGATACTGTAACAATTACAGCGTGTAATAACAGCGTGTCTCATAAAGAGATCATAGTTCTGACATGTTAAATCATGCGTCAAAATTGGGCCGATCTTGACGACAGTGCAGTAAAAAAAATTTCTTCCGACACTCCTCCTACTGCCCTCACGCGAAGAGTGACGCGATCCAGAGAGCTCCACCCCTATCTTACCCCCAACTCGCACCGACTCCAACTGGAGGTTGAATCGACTTCCAACTTTTATGCTGGACTATCCTTGTGCAAGAACAGGCGTGTTTGTCTTCGTTAGGTATAATTACTTGATTCTCTTATTAAGTCATCAACTACATTTTAAGCAGACATTGCAACACAGCATTCGCAAGCGGTCCTTTTAAAAGGAAGCTTAGTTCGGGACCAACTCTGATTTCATTGCGCACAAAACACACAAATGCTTTTATGAAACAACGGCTTGACCGATTTGGATGGGATTTGGAGCAGAATGTTAACGCAGAAAACTGAGTTATGCATCACATTTTTTTTTGTATATGTTGCCGAGAGTAGGTGCATAACAAAATGTAAGCACGAAGATGACAAATATATAACTGTCAACGAAGAACAGATATCGCAGTTCTGTAAGCTGCATCTGTTAGAGCACCTGAAGCAGACAAACTTTATACATGAGTTTGTAGGTTGCGTGAAAGTGTTACTGTTACGAGGATTATCAAAAGTCCTACTCACAAATTAGTGTTGTACTTGAGACTGGCATAAAATACATCAACCTTGTCCGCTTTAAATATCTCAATATGTGAAGTTTACATCACTGGCGTATCAGTATTTATGACAAAGGTAGAGTTAGAGTAAGGAACATTACTTGATTTAAAATTTTGCAATTCGTAGCTATTTTCCTAAAAACCTAAATATAAAATATCTGCTTCCCACAGTAACACAACTTTCTCTTTTAAATGCAACAAAGCTAATTAATTTGGTGCTATGGACACCGAACAAACACATTTTTCCGTTCCGACGTATTTAGATAGGAGCTGCCAAGCTAAAGGCTCCTCTGAATGTGAATAACTTTCTTTGGCTCTTTCTCCCGTTTTCATGGTCGGCGAACTGGGTTTCTCCGCCTATGCAAACGCGCCGATGCAAAGGACAATTGTTCTAGAGCAACAGAGTTGCGGGGCGCGTTCATTGCCGGCTAACGCCAGACTAGCTCTAAAACGCACGTACTATCGAGCGAGAGCTTTGTGGCGTCTGAAGGTTTAGACGTTGTGTTTGGTGGTGGAGATGTGTCGTGTTTCCCCAGACACCGTTATATCGACGTCAGAAGTGTATGCTTCGGAAGTTCTATTGCTAGTGTGCCCGTTTAATTTCTGTGGTCCGCATAAGTTATTCCTTCACTTAGACGGTCATCTGCGATGTCTTCTTGCGCATTTTTTTTTCTCACGACTTGATTTCTTCCGAATTCTCCGACCTATGCCGTAACGTGGCTGCAGTGAGAGAGAGTGATAGAAGGAATGAAAGGCAAGGAGGATAGCCAGGTTGCACTTTGTTTACGACCATACACTGAGGAAAGGATAATCCAAGGTGGCCGTATATAGCTCAAGGCGTCTTTACCAAATGAATCAATGACATCTGGTGGCTTTGTGTAACGATCATGGTCGCGTCTACTTCTTGGAAAGTCCTAGCAGATGTTTCGCCAGCTTTTTGAGAAAAGAAACATAACCTCTGCACTGTGTGTTCGATTGTTCCTTCCGAATATTTCTACTATTTCTACTCTGTGGCATCTTTATTCGAGGGTAATGACGTGGGAGGGGGCTTCAGACTGCGGGCACAGGACACAACAGTTAAAGAAAATAAAAGCACGTGTTACACTGGAAGAAGCCAGCGCGTCATATCGTCCTTTTGTTCGGGGCCACTTCGAGCTCTCTATTGTGTTGCACAATGCCTGTAGTCTGCGTTTTGCCGAGGTGCAAGAAAGAAGCGCGTAAGAGAAGAATAGCGCATGCGCTATCGGTGCGTATCGGCACGCATGCGGTATAGCTTGACAGCTGCGATCTCAGTACGTAGCAATACGGTTACAAAACGTAATGTGCGGGGTGCTTGGGTGCTAGGATCACAGTCTCCGCTTGCATGCACGACCTGCAAAACGTAGAGCCACACGGCAACAGAGGGAATGATGAACACCAGCCTCCAGGTAGTTATTGCGGTCGCCATTTTGGCGATGACTCTTTCCTGTAAGTGCTATTGTGCATTCTATGCGCATAGTATGCATGCAGTTCACTACCAGAAAACGCATGTAGCAAATATATAGACAGGAAAATCCTCTAATTTATAGTGAAATAGCTTTCCATCCACCCTGCTGACAAGTAAACTCGACAAGCAGTGCACGTAAGCACTTCGCCGAAGTTTAACAAGCGGCCGAAGTGGTATCGTTAGCGGTAGACACTCCTTTCGTATTAAACACTGTGCTCCGGTGAATGTATAATTGGGAACTAAAGCTACCGCGACGACGGAACCCGACGAAGAAAGAGGGTTCACATCAGCGAAGCAAGAACTAGCCCAACCATTATTTCTACTGCTGGTAGATGTAAATGAAGTGTTGGCGATTGTAGCGGCAGCGGTAACATTTGCTCATAACTAAAACACATCTGAGATCCTTGTCCTCTGCTGCTCCTGGCGAGGCAGCAGTCCGGCAGCACCTCTTTTTTTCTGCTTCCTTGACGGATTCACAGTCGTGCGTGGCTTTAGGTAAGAAATAACATTACTGTGAGCGTTTGCCACCTCCATCGCTAACGCAGGATAAACGTCGTAACCTTGGCAATTCATGGCAACTTGCAACGCTGTTTCACCAAAACTCACTGTTCTAACTACGGTTCATGACGTTCAATTAAAATTGAAACAAAACACAAAGTGCACTCTGAAATCATTCGCGCTTCACTAAGAATGTCAGCAGAAAGCGACAACAACCAGTCGTGGGGGCTCATTATCTATAAGGCGTTCTGCTTCTGAGCGAGAGGTCGCTGGTTCAGTTGGTGTGTGCCGCGGTCGCTTTCATAAGCTGGCAAAATGCGGAAGCGCTCGTGTATTTAGATTTAGATGCCAATTGGAGAAGCGAAGGTGGTCGAAATAAATTCGAAGCCCCCAATTACAGCGTCCCCCAATTAGCGCGCGTGTGTTTTAGGATGGTAAATTTTCGGACGGTAAACTCTATAATTAGATTTTTTTAGCAAGACTTGGAGTTTAAAACTCGTCCATCCCGTATGAGAGATCATGATGCCTTCCAGTTTGTATTTTATAATTCGTTGCGCTTTCACATGCAACCGGCAGTGCAAAAATGTCCGCCTGAGTGATTTTATAAACTGTTGCTCGTTATCGCATCGAACCATAGTCGCCTTTGTCGCTGTATGAAGTACTCAGCGAAGGTTTAAAGCGAACCTTGCTTTGTCTACCTTCCCGGGTTTGACGTGGCTGCTCCTGCTGCTGTCTGCTGCTGGGTCGGTGGGTATCTCGGGGGATATGGTTGTGGATATTCTGTTGAAATGTTAAATGTGCGCTGAATGCCAGTAGCAGCAAAGTACTCTTTTACCTATGTATTTATTTTATCAAGAAAGTGTCTATGGTTCGGATGAACAATTATGTTAGAGCAACATTTCTTTTATCTTGGAAGAGCAATAAAATATGCCCACCTGAAAGAAGATAGAATCTTGTACTGCATCCTTAAAGTGATGCTTTATTTTCAGCCGGTTGCTTCTTCCGTGCGCGCATTCAATTTAGTTCGTTCAATGCATTCAATTTGAAGCGGACACTAAGTGACACAGGGGAGCACTCCCCTGTGTCACTTCGTGTCTGCTTCAAATCCAGTGTTCGTTTTGTCCCTGTTGCGTCCTACAGTGCTTAGCGCAAGAAAAATGAAGAACATACCTCCTCGCGTGATTGAAATAAAATTAGAGTAATAATAAAAGTTGTTCGGAAACCGTCGACAAGGATTGGCATTGCGAACGAATAACCCAACGTTTCTAGAAATTGATTCGCTTTATTAAAGGAACGACGCGCCGGATAGCGTAAATTAGTTACAGTGACAATATTTAGGTAGCGCTCGCTGTTTCATTGCGTAGAGAACGAAGCCGTTACACAGTGCATACGTACCAGTAGTAGAGATGTCTTTACATACAAGCCGATTCGTCATGTGTCGTGTCAATAGCGGCGCGAATGCTACCGTGGTAGGTGACTTCCATTCTTCTCTCAGGCGGCACCCTCTCTCGCAGCCGTCCCACGGGGAGCTGCTGGAGGGAGGAGAGGAGGACTGTTCCACGGTCGCTGGATAAAAAAAAAAAAAAAAAAAAAAAAAAAGGCGCGGCCTTTTTTTTAACCAGCGGCCGTGACTGTTCTAACCTAAATGCTCCACAACAACATTTGAACTTACAGGCTTCCACAGATCACGTGCAACACCACGCGCGTTTGAAAAAAGCTCGCGAGAGTTCGGCGACCAACGCGCCCCACATCTCGGTCGCTCGGCTGCACGCAAGAGGACGCGCCCTTTGCATCGGCACACTCGTATCGGCGGTCCACCGTCCACCGTTGTACCACGGCCGCTGTCGTCCCTACATAGAAAACGGATGAAAGAGCTACAAAAGCTTATTCTCTTTACAACAACAACGACCGCGTTCTATCTGAATAATGTAGCCATGCATGGTAAACTGGACGGCCTGGAAATTGTAAATAAAAGTGGTCGCAGTTTCACCTGAAAGGCGAAGCATCAATTGCGATAGCAAATTTCTAGAGAGGTATAAGGAGTAATGATAGTAGCTTTATCAGCTGTATAAACTTGGACATGCAGCAGCACCGGCAACACGCAGAACTAATGTCGACGCCGTCGGCGTTTTGCCCGCGTTCGCACAAAATGCGTGCGGCGTTGCTGACTGTTGCCGGAGCCTCTGATATAAATAGGCACTTGGTGCCGCAGCTAAACGTCACCTCCCTTCCCTCCCCATCCCCCCCCCCCCCCCCCCCCCCGCCGCCTTTCGCGCGTCGGAAGAAGGCGCGTTTGCTCTACATATATGGTGATTGTAAAGGAGGAACGAGACGCCTACTTCTGCAGCCCTTGGAAGCACGGCGCAGAACGCGCGTTTGTTCTCCGCCATCAGTTCACTCCCCGTGAAAGAGCGCGTCCCTCGCGCCCTTTCGTTCGGCGGCGCGCGGCGACGATTTCATCTCCATTGACGTCATACGGAACCTCACGGCAACGGCGACGGCAACGGCGACGACAACGGCGACGCCGACGGCAGAAATCTGCTTTGGAGTGTCCATATAATTGCTATCGCAATAAAATTGGGAGCCCAAGAAACCAAGACACAACAGGATGAAGCGCTCTCAGTGCAGAGTTGGAGCATGGAACAGAGCTGGTTGCTGACGCACTCCACTCGTCCGGTCACGACGTGCCAGCTGTTATGTGAGCCGATTATTGCAGCTTTAGGGGCAGCATCATGATCACGAAATTCACCATTCTTGCAGTGGCAGAGATGCACGGGCTCGACCTACGTAGGTTAGCGCTGGTGGTGGCGGGTACTCCTGGCACCTGCTCACGTAGCCAGAAGGAATTTCATTATCACTTTACCATGCAAGGTCTCCGTACACTACTTCTCAGATTGGGTTGATATACTAGGGGCGCCGAGGAGGGCAGACGCGATCGCATCGAGCCCCGCAGTTTTCATGTTTTTGCGGTGTGTTTCGTCGTCGAAAGCCACAAAATATCGACACCAGTCGAATGAGAAAGTCAGGCACATTCTTTTAACAGGGTACCCTTTTTTGCCCCGCTAGGCCGAGCTAAGCCCACCGATGAGTAGGAAGCTGTAGCAGCTGCGCCGGTGCAGATGGTGTCCCAAACACTTGCGCCCAATGTGCAGACCTACCAGAACGCGCACCTTGAGTCGGGGAAAGTTCACGAAAGAAGGTACGGATTATCTCGAAATCCAACCCGGTGGAACATGATTTCTACAAGCTTGACGCAAGGCGGCAGCCGCCGCGTAGGCTCGTCGAGAACGATGCAACGCAATGATGGCGACTACGAGTGGAAAACAGTCCTCACCTTTCTAGAACAGAAACTACAGGCAAGATAACGGCAACAGGCTCCGAGGAACGGCCCCGCTCTCGAAAAAACAACGAGACTCAAGATCCCCCAACAACCCGAAGTCTCAAATACCGTAAGCTTCCACCATTATCCCGTGATGACTTCGACCACATCAAGGACGCCTATTTCGAATTTTGACAGCCCACTAATTGCGGAAGCAGTTATCGCGGCATGTCACGAAAAAATTCGAGGTCAGTAGTTCTTGTTTCCTATGAAACCAGGCTTTAATATTATAACTGGGTCAACACCAGCACAGAAAGTGGCCGAACTAGTGCGCAAGGTCACTTCGATAGTAATCAATCGCAGAACCCACACTATAAGCGCATACGTGGCAAAAGGAGATGGCCGGTACGCCATGTCATTAATCCACGGCCAACTTCCCCACACCCCATCAGAAACCCTGAAATCAAACCAATAAATCCGCAGGCAAAATGCCGCAATCATCTAAGCTAGGATGCTTGGCGATTCAGAGACGGCGGTTATTACTTGTTTCGAAACTTTTGTTCGCCGATACGTCTATTAACAAGGTGGCGCATTGGCGTCATATCCCGACAAGAACACAGTAAAAGTCTGTAAAATTTACCTAGTGGGCCACAGAACGGATGTATGCCTTTAGCCGGAGCTGCAAGTCTGCAGAATATGCGGCATCCCAGAGCCAGCTGGTGGTCGCGAATGCACCCTACGCTGCGCAACATGGGGAGAAGCGCATTTGACAGGAGACCAACTGCAAAAAACGACTAAAGTGAAACAGAACCAACACTCGCCAAACTACCAGAGAAACCAACAATCCAACAAACGAAACTGGAAATCTGTATCGGCAAACGCCCAAGCAAACCGCTGACCACAGTGGTGCAGCTCAGAAGAAGAAGAATTGCTGTAGAGCAACTCAGAATACCCCAGGCTCAAGACTCAAATACACGCACCGCTAGCAAGGTGTAAATCGCCGTCTAAGTCAAGAGCAATTACCGAGTCGAGACCGCCGTAGCACAGCGCAAGCTTCAAAAACTCCTCATTCGCAAGATGCAATAGCCACCTCCCAACCTCCTACCAAGGCGAATGCAAGTCAACAACAAGGTGAATCGCAGGTAAGCTGGGCACAAGTAGCGTATCCCACTGCTAAGCCCAGAACTCAAAATCCTGAATATCAATATACTTATTGAAAAGAATATACTCCTCAAAGCCGGTTTGAGGCAGTTTAAACACTAGTTAACCGCTATTAAACAAATGGATACCACAACCAAAAAAGCAAAGCCTCCGAAATCAAAATCAACAGATCAGAAATCTGGAGAGGGAACAGAAATTACTACCGTAGCTTATCTAGTACAACAAATGCAACAACCGTTCACGGAACTTGACAACTTACATAACTACATAGCGGACTCTGTTAATTCCGTCCGAGGGGCTATTCGAAAACGAACGAATGCCAATGCGGTGCTCTCAACCCACCGTCCTAAACCAATAGAGGCGACGGCAGTGTCAGCCCCAATCATGGCTAGATCTCAACTAGATCAGGCAGAAACCCTTGAAATTTGGCAGTGGAACTGCCGCATATTACACAACAAAACACCCGGTCTGTTAGAGTATATGCAGTTGGCACCAATTCAGTCAGATGTAATCTGCATTCGAGAAATTAGTAATAAGTTACGTACCATAGGGGGATACGAAATCCACACCCATTCAGAATATCCGAAAGTTGCCACTCTGATACAAAAGGATATCGCGGTGAGCATCAACTGCATGTCCGGTAGTGCTAGAAAGCACCAATTTATCATGATCTTGCCATATGTAAATGGAATAAGCCGAAAACAATTATAGCAAACATATACAGCGCACCTGGATAACGAAATGTGGACTTTAATGACCTGGTAAAGCATATAGCCCGACAGGCAACGATTCGGGATAAGATACTTACACTAGGAGATTTTAGCGCACCTCATACGTATTGAGGATATCCAAGAGACGAAATTTATTGGAGGCAATGGAAAATAACAATATGCGGCTAGTGAAGTTGCTCGATAAATCAACTCGCAAACGCAATAGTGTAACAAGACATACATCCTCAAGACTCACCTTTTCAAACACGTTTACCAGATAACCTGGACAAATCTCTGCAGAGAACTTGGGAAGTGACCACAACATTATTAGCATCTCTATTAACTCACATAAAATGAGGAGACCAATCGGAGAGGCGAGAATGACGGACTGGACCGCATACAGAGAAGCACTAGAGCATCGTGGACAACCCACAATTGCAGCAGCCATAGTTTGCAAGAAATATCCAAGAAAACTTAACAAAGAAATTGTAGCGGCAGCAGTGGAAACACCAGCCGTAGACTAACACTTGCTGCATTTGTGGGAAGCCAGACGCTGCCTAAACAAACAATGGAAGCTCCCTAAACATAGGAGGGCTATTAAAAACTTCTATAACAGATCTAGCTCAGGAGGCGAATGAATAGGCTCAAAAGTTGGATAACAACAACTGGATAAATTTTGTGCACTCCTAAAAGGAACCTTGCATACAAAGAAAAGCTGGACCATACTGCCGAGCACGTTGGATTCTTCAAACACGCGAACAGCCACCAGTAAGAGCTTACACCAGTGGCGAACAAATTTAATGAAACCGACGAAGAGTTAGTTGACAACTTCAAGAATATGCACATAGGAACCAAGTCCACAATGCGACAGGGAACGGTAAAAACCTGTATCCGATGGACAAACCAATCCCAAATCAGATACCCCCCCATAACGGCAGCGGAGGTACACGCAGCAGCACAATCCTTTAAGAAAATTATGGCTCGGAGCAGTTATCAGATTACTAATGCAATGATGCACAATTTAAGTTACGAAACACTAACTGGAACTACAGACTTCTTCAACTCATAATTTTGGTTAAAAGGAGAAGTGCCGCAGGAATGGAAGGAAGCAAAAATCATACTAATACCGAAGCCGGGAAAAGCGAGAAACTTCCAAAATTGACGATCGGTATCGCTCACATCCTGCATGTTCAAGCTTTTCGAAAAGGACATCGAAACACTCCCAAGCTCCTACATAGAGACTAAACGACTCTTCCCGAAATTAATGTTCGGCTTTCGACCGTATCTGTCGGCACAAGACGTGGTCGTGTTGCTGAAGGACGATGCGCTTAATCCCTCAACTGAAAGCGAGGATAGAATAATCATAGTATTAGATATCAAAGAAGCATTCGACACGATATGTCACCGAACAATACTAGAGGAGTTACAAAGCATAGGCTGTGGGAAGAAGACGTACAAATATGTAAGCTCTTTTCTCCGAGATCGCACCGGCCACTATAGGGATAGATACCAGCCGTTCCGAAAGAACGCAGGTACCTAATTGAGGAACCGCACAAGGATCAATACTATCCCCCTTACTCTTTAATATAGGCGTACGTAAACTAGCCTTATCCTTGGATCACAACTAGGTTGCGCGATCTATGCAAATGATATCACATTATGGGCTCCCCCAGGCTCCACGTGATACAAAAAGGAAGAACTCCTGCAGAAAGTAAATGACACAGTCGTGCATTTCACCAAAACTGCGGGCATGGCGTGTGCACCCAAAACATCAGAGCACATAAGAATCATAGTAAAATACACCTGCACTGACGACCCCAAACAAGTTGAATTCGATGGTCAACCAAAAAGGTGAAAAGGTGATGAAATTGAGAATCCGTGGACTATGGATCCAAGACCACGGTAGAGTACACCACACCATCGGCCTACTGAAGACAGCGACCACAAAAGTGTCACGCGTGATACATCCCGACATACATCCCGATACATCCCGACACGCGTCACCCGACATACACAAAAGCACAGGCGACGCTTAGATTTATTCAAGCTTTTATTATCAGTAGAGTATCATACAGTCTCATTTGAAAACGTTAACCAATACCTATATCAAAAAGCAAATACTATAGCAAGAGCACTATACAAAGCGGTCATTGGACTTCCCATAAATGCCAGTACAGAGAAGGTAGAGGCTTTAGGCTCATACAACATTCATGAAGAACATGCAGCGGCTGTGCTCATCTCATAGCGAAAACGACTAAACTCCACGGAATCAGGCAGAAATTTACTCGGGCGCACAGGATACCCTTTAAGACCGCAGCATGCAGACAAAGCCACGACACTGCTACCCAGGGATATTAGTGAAGAAACCCCCATTCCGAAAAATATGAGTATGAAATGCTACCACCGCAGGCGCGAAGCCAGAGCTCGAACCCTGCACAAACGTTATGGCTCGCATCCGGAGACAATATAGGGTGTTTTTTTTAGCTGCACCAAAATTTTAAAGAATACCTGTGGCAGACGGCACAATTCTCTAACCCTTGATCTAAATTACTTGATGAGGTGGCCATTACTCCTTACTTCTACAATAAACGAAAATGCTTGATGAAGTACTTATCATAAGTACGCTAACGTTTAATTATTATCTTACGGGACATGTTTCAATCTACTAATTATGACCGGTGAGTTTGTGAGACGTATTCCCTTAGAACTAATTTTCAGGATTGCATCAGCTTCGAGATAATTTTCAAAGTGTCCAATGAAATGCATTGGCGTTCCAGTTACTTTTTCTAAGAACACGCTGTTTTAAGCATTGAAGCACAAAAGTAACTGGAACACCAATGCATTTCGTTAGATATCTTGAAAACTAATATCTCAGAACTGGCGCAGTTCTAAGAATTATATCTCGGAACTGGCGCAGTTCTGAAAATTTGTTACAAGCAAATACGCCTCGCCAACTCGCACACTATAATTCGTAGATTGAAATACGTATGTGCCGTAAAAAATTAATCAAAAAGTTAACTTGCACAATTATGCCAATAATTGAATTAAGCATTTTGATTGCTCGTACAAATAATGACTGTCTCATCGAGTAATTTTGATCAAGTGCTATGTGAATTCTGCTATGTGCCACAGCTAAAAAAAAAGACACGCTATATAAACAGACGTGAGTCAACTTTCAAGAAAACGCGTCACTGTAGTGGTGACAAGCCAGAAAACCACCATAGTCGTGATTATAACATCCAAATTCGTCAGCTAGGCCCACACGATAGCCGTAGCAGTGGCCATCAATCACTCGGACGATTAAGGGGAATCGGCTTTAACTATATCGGATTCCCAGCCAGTCTGTCACCAATTCCTAAGCGGCACAATCGCTAAGTCAGCCCGACCAAAGTATATAGGAGGCTATGGCCCGACGAATTCGAGGAGCCAATTTAGACCATCGCCATGCAATCACATGGTGCCCAGCGCATACAGGGCTGGGGGGCAACGAGAGAGCCGATCGATTAGCTCGTGAAATCAGCATCCGAGCACCGATCGTGACTCTCAAGGAGCCGCCCTCTTACACAATTGCCGTAGCAGTGGCCATCAAGCACTCGGACGATTAAGGGGAATCGGCTTTAACTATATCGGATTCCCAGCCAGTCTGTCACCAATTCCTAAGCGGCACACTCCCTAAGTCAGCCCGACCAAAGTATATAGGAGGCTATGGCCCGACGAATTCGAGGAGCCAATTTAGACCATCGCCATGCAATCACATGGTGCCCAGCGCATACAGGGCTGGGGGGCAACGAGAGAGCCGATCGATTAGCTCGTGAAATCAGCATCCGAGCACCGATCGCGACTCTCAAGGAGCCGCCCTCTACACCACGATATATCCTCGAGAATCAGAGAATCACGCAGCAAGAATATGGTCACCTGCATCTGGTCCTTACCGAGGCACAAGCGCGAGACTGGCTCCAACTGCATTAAAATGGCCATCAAAGAGGCGCGCGTGAACGACACACAAGCGCAGCTTGGAGACAAACATGAGACTCTACAGCCTAGAAATGCGGTAAAGCGACTGCGTATGTTGAATGAACACACATTATAAAACACATAGCGAATGCTATTTCTTAGCTCAAGTAAACACCATCGGCGCTAACCAAGCCAAAAATGTGCGTTAGCATGTCGTACGTAAGCATCAAATACCAGATAATGTATGGAGAATACATAAATAGGACAACGCGATTTCCTTAGGAACGTAAGGGGGCTTTACTTTTGCTCGCGTGCGCTATTTTAAGTTAAATCAGCCAACGCGAACACACAGCCATTGCAAGAAATCCTTTATATTCCTCAGGTGCATTAGATGGTGTGCTGCGTAAACGTAGTGTGTCGTGTTGTTGGTTATTGTACTGTTAATTAGGTAATTTATTTGTCGCATGGGAGAGCATATTGAACAGGAAAACAAGAAGGCATCACCCTAACCCGCTTCAGTCATAGAGCAGCTGTGTTGGCGAGCTGATATCCTGCGGGCATGCATGCTGGCGCAACGCTACGTGTCAGACGAACGTCTGATGCGAGTGCGGACAGCTCTCTTCGTGCTTCTCCATTGCTTATACGCGATGCAGCGGCAGAGTTTCGTTTGCTTACAAACATGGATGCTGTTGGGGCTTTTGAATGATGCACCAGACCAATAAATCTCCCTGTAGTTCGCAGTGGACGGCGAAATTTCGCGGGGTCTTGTCACCAGGTAACGCGAGAGTCGCTCCCTTCTTTTGGTGGGTGCAGAGCTAGCTGCCAAGAATAAGTCAGAAATGTACTAGAACATTGATCGGTGTTCTTATTGTTACTGGGGTGAGCATTGATTTCAGAGAAAGGGAGGATGGGAGAGGTAGATTTTACTGATGGGAAGACAGAGAGATCGGCCTGAGGTAGCGTGCTCAAGCCTGCGACTCTGCACAAGGTGAAGAGGAGAAGAGGAAGGAAAGAGGGTATGAATGATGATAATGACAGGTTAGAGTGAGGCTAGATGCACAATCTTGCTGCACTGATATTGGCACGAGCCCACTTCGATGTTGTGAAAATGCTCCAGAACCTCCCGCAATGACGATTATTGGATATCTTGTGAAGCGACGACCGACGCACAGGAATATCCTTAAAGACCTACCAGACGGCGACACGCATCAACGCGATGAACTGGTGACTGGCACTCATTCACGGGCGTACGAAAGGCGCGTAACATTCGGGCTTCGTAAGCTGTTACAGAAGAGCAATGTTGAGCGGCTCCAGTACGGCAAGCACCTGTTCAGCAAACTGAGCAGCCGGTGTTTGAAACTCAGAAGGAAGCACGTGCACGACAGGTTAGAGTGAGGCTAGATGCACAATCTTGCTGCACTGATATTAACACGAGCCCACTTCGATGTTGTGAAAATGCTCCAGAACCTCCCGCAATGACGATTATTGGATATCTTGTGAAGCGACGACCGACGCACAGGAATATCCTTAAAGACCTACCAGACGGCGACACGCATCAACGCGATGAACTGGTGACTGGCACTCATTCACGGGCGTACGAAAGGCGCGTAACATTCGGGCTTCGTAAGCTGTTACAGAAGAGCAATGTTGAGCGGCTCCAGTACGGCAAGCACCTGTTCAGCAAACTGAGCAGCCGGTGTTTGAAACTCAGAAGGAAGCACGTGCATGGAGTTCAGTAAATGTTTCAGTATGCTCTGAATCTTCTTTTTATGGTTAGTTTCGGTTTCTTTCTGGTTTTTAGCACCTCTAGGTTCATCAGCTTGATTGTTCTCCTTATGCAGAACAGCGATGCGGAATGGGGTGGTGGCGGTGGCTATAGACGGCAGCGAAGACTATTCGACGCCCGAAGTGCCCGGTTGCGAAGAATGACAGCCTGGTGCTCTCTTTTTATGGGGAGGAATCGACTTAGGTTTACATTTTTTCTGATGGGAAAAGGCGCACACAATAAATAGCAGAGAAGGCTGGCCCGCAATGAACAGCTCTTCTTGTTGGGAGGTTACGCTGGCGGAGAGATGTTGCAGCTTCTCTGCACATTGAAAGAGTGCTTTTTCATTTTAAAGTGAGCATTTATATGGCTCTTTTTCCCACTTTCCCAGCGGGGGCTACTGCTGTCCTGCCGATTATACAACTACTTGGGTCACTGATTATTTTCCCCCGGCCACCTGTCACGTGCTGGCTGCTGGGTGCTTGTTGCTGTCTTGCAAGACAGCGATCCTGGATATAGTACAGACCAGCATCAGCTACAGTGCGAAGCGAGATGTACGGGGGTGGCAGATGATATACGCAAGCACTGACGTTAACTCCAACAAAAACACGCTTTAGTCGCTACGTTCTCACTATCATCCTTTGTCGTCCGGCTGTAGTGCAGACTAGATGTCCGATATTGTCTGTCGTCCGCACCCCGTGCTCATCATTCCATCGTCGCCATTTCTGTGTCGTCTTTCGCTCGTCACATTCCGTCCTTCGTCACTTCGTTGTCGTTACGCCATTATTATTCTGTCATCTTCACGTCGTCATGCAGTCGCCACGCCATTGCAATCTTGAATTCATCGGCATGCCGTCAACGTTATGCTACTAGCGTCATGCTGTTGCGGTCATAACCTGGTACTCAAGCCCTCGTGGTTACATCATCATCATCATAGTTCAGTTGTCGTCATTACCTCGTTACTCGTTATGTCGTTGTCATTCAGTCGCCGTCATTTATCGTCGTCATTCTGTCGGGGTCATGCCGTGGTCCTCAGACCTTCGTAGTTACATCGTCATTGTTCCAACGTCTCCACTCCGTCCTCGCCATCATCATTGTTCCGCTGTCATCGATATAGCTATCGTCGTCACTCCCTCTGTCGTCGTCAGTCAGTCGTCGTCATTGCATGGCCGTTATTCCAATATCGTCTATCCATTGTCTCGTCACTCCTTTGTCGTCATTCTTTCTTCACACGCTGTCGTGATGCCATCGTAATCGCGTAGTTTTCTGCATGCCGTGATCATCGTGCAACTGTGGTCACTCTGTAACCGTCATGCTGCGGTTGTCAGGCCGTACACCCACCGGGTTAATTCCGTCGTCATTAGGCATTGTCATCCTATTGCCGTCGATACCCACTACCCAGTGTTAGAGGTAAAAAGCAAAGTCCAATAAGTAATTGAGGCCCCAACCCAGAGACAACACAAGCCTCACAAGAACACGTCGCCGCTTAGGAAGCCACAGCACGCAACCTAGGCGTCCCCTGTCGTTGTACAATACTTTTAGAATTTTATACCATAAAAATCTTTGTGTAATACTTTTAGAGCGCAGCTCTTGGGCGCCCGTTCCTGCGTTGAGCGTCGACCTCGGCGTCGGCGTAACCAGCAGGACGAACGCGCTCACCAAAGGATGAAAAATGAGAGGGAACGCGTAGCGCAGCGATGAAAAAATTTGCGTAGCTTGCACTAGTGGCGCAAGGCTAAAGAAACAGCGGAGCTAAACGGAACTTAGCACTACCAATTCATCCCCAGCTTTTTCCGCAATGTATTTATTATTGGACGATTATCGATTACCTATTGATTGACTATTGCAAGGTATTGGCCACGTATTTGGGCATGGCTAAGCACACCAACTCATCCCCAGCATTTCCCGAAATTTATTGATCATTGATCGAGTATAGATTAGCTATTGATTGGCTATCGATGTGCTATCGCAAGGTATTGGCCGCGTATTTGGGCTTGGCTTAAACACCTTCGCTAGTTCACAGGGGTATGTGCCATTCCGCTTGGACCGTTTCTGCACTACCGCTAGGATCGGCCCACATTTTCTGTTCGCTCTGCACAGACGGCCTAAACAGTGCTCCGCTGTGTAAAGACGGCGATAGCGAAGGCAGCGCGAGGAGGAAAGCGGAGGAGAGGGTACAGCGTAACCGTGAGAAGGAAAGCAGAGGGTGACGAGAAAAGAGCAGTGCCGCAAGAGACGTGCTCCACGGCGGTGACCCGCTACGAGATGGCGCAGTAGTAGCGTTCACTGTTACCCGGTCGCCGATTACGTCATTACTAAGGTATGCGGCGAGCGCGTCCACCAATACCATATATGGAAACAAAGCGCTGGCGTGGGCTTTGGACGCGCTGCGCAGGCGCTCCGCCGCCGCTAGAGGATGCGCTCCGCGCGAGCCACGCGTTTCCCTGTTCACGCTTTCTGTTTGAACAATGAGCGACGCAACCGGTGGAAGTGCTTCGTCTGCCTCTGCTGCTAAATGAGTTGCCCGAGCAGAGGCTCCACGCCGCCGATGCCAGAATTCAGAGGTGCGCCGCTCCGAAGCAGAAGCTAAGCGCACTACACCTTCAACGGGCCTCGAGCTTGGAACTGCGGCACATTCCCGGCCTATAGCAAAGCACCAGCTGTGCGTTACGCGCCAATGAAGCGTTGCTGATGTTCTTGCAGGTCACGATCCTTAATGAAACTGTAAATATCTCTACGGTATATATATATATATATATATATATATATATATATATATATATGTGTGTGTGTGTGTGTGTGTGTGTGTGTGTGTGTGTGACTGTATATGCTAATTGTTTATCACTGCATATATCATAATCATCACCCAACTACTGGGGTAGCATGTCAGGCGAACAGCAAGGCTAACATTTCCAGCATATTATTAAAAGATGTTTCTCTCTCTTAACGCAAGAAACAGCAAAATTATTTCCACAGGAAAACGGAAACAATTTACGGCAAAAGCGAGGCGATGCGTTGAAAAGCACCGTAACCAGCTGCACATAACTGGCGCAGCATCAACGCCTCTATGGAAACGGTACATGTGGACGCAACCCAGAGGCTGTACGATGAGGTGTCTACGTTTAAGGTGGAGTGGAAGCGGACATCGCTGAGGCGCCTGGCGGGTGGTCAGATCCTTTTACTCGCTGTGCCGCGAAACGGCTCGAGCCACCGTTCCTTACGTAGGTATGTTTCTCTACGCCCCAGCAGCCACCAGGCGTCTCACAACAATGGCGTGAAGTGCGCGACTAATCACCGTGCTGGATACGGAGCTAGGCGGTGCACTAGGTTGGCCAACACCTCCTACATACTTAACAAGTACTTACGAGGTGCTGGGTTAGCGCAGCGTAGGCTGCGCGTGCGCTTCGACTCGTCGCTTTTGCAGTCAAACGCACACCACGTGTCTGGGGACCCTTTATTCCTCCGCCGAAGATCCGCGCATGCGCCGTCGGGGGGACAGCATGACAACGGCGGCGTTGGCGATGACGGCGCAAACCCCTCTCGAGCACCCGTGTATTTGCTATCTCACTAAAGCGTTTAATCGGTCAACTTCAGCAGACCTATTATGTCAGTGTGCCAATATCTGTGGGCGTGAATAGTTGAAACGCCAACATTCCTGGCACTCTTGGGATCTTTAGCACGCCGTGCAGGGCTTGAAATGGCATCCGCCGGCGCCACTGCGCTACCCGCAAAGCAGCGTAAAGACCACAGCTCCTACGCCTATAAATCTACATCACTTTCAGATTGCGAGAACTAATATTGATTTGCAATTTTTGATTAATTTAGAGGAATAAGTTAAAATACATGCTCCGCGAAAGATGTTTCGAGGCTCTTGTTATGGCGCTGCAAATGTAAAAAAAATATTAACGAATATTTCATTAAAGACCACAAAATGTAGCGAGAGCAACTTTGGTGACTACAACTTTACGGTACACACAAAGGCGTTCGTAGTAGACGACTTGCGCTTAGATAAGCATATGCTGGCTGTTCCGTTGTTGCGGTTCCGCTAAATTTCACAATGAAGCATTTAGTGCGATATGAAGGAATCGAAAAATAAATTGATGTTTTTCTAATTAGCATCCTCGGCGAACAAATTGATTCACCGTACGTATATTTCTGAATTAACAGCGGTAATGTCAGGGGTGAAGTGCGGTTGGAGATATACGTGCAAATTGTGTGCACTATTTAGAAGCTAAATGAAAAAGGTTCAAAACGGGTTTATTGCCTATTTAGAGGCGTTACATGAAACGCGTAGAAATCTTTTCTAGCCTCCTGAGAGAATAAAACATAGCAAATACTTTTCATACATCAAATAGATTTCATTTGAACCCAACGGGAGCGCGTTATGGATGATGCCCATCGAAAACCTGAAGTGCGCAGGTTAATTATAGGCTGAGAAAATTATTCCAAGACTGTTGTTTTAATTCCCCTTTGGAGAGGTTGTACAAAGTCCGTATACTTTGCTTGAGCGATGTCCTTGTAGAAACAAATGTGGCTCCGTGGTTGGGTTTGCATGGGGATTGGGACATATTACGGTTCATGTGCGATCAGTGTTTCATTTGTGCGGGGTGGTCAAAGATTTCGCAGAAAATTACTTTATTGACGCTGAGAAGTACTAAAAGGTTACGAACTGCGTATTGAATTTGTCGAGCGTCCTTAAAGGAATCGATATTAAAAGGGAAAATGTTATGAATTATGCCTGGGCCATATTTAGAGCATCACTTAATTATGGGGCAGCATAACCTTACTAATGCGAGTGTTTAAGAGCGTTATAAAACCATTATGCGCACTGTTTACCCGTTTTTTTAGAGAACTGAGCGCGGCAACATGCCGCACGTTTGATGGAAACGGAGGGCATGTTATGGGCGACGTGTGGCGATTAACCACGCGTCGCCCATAGTTTGTTGATTAGTTACGGCTTTGCAGATAATTTCTGGGTACTCATATTTTTTCTTCGGAACTTGAGGCGTTGTGCGGAAAACATTAAATTTTTCCCGGTTTCCTTGGTGAAGTGCAGGTGGCGCCTTGCTTACAAGTTTAGTGGGAATAGGGGCCATGTTATCAGTAAAACGCTGGCAAAGTATAAAGCTTTGCGGGTAACTGCGGCGTTTGTAGTACATTATTTATTCAGACGCTCGAAAGAGTTATGCAGCCGTTATCCTCAATGCTACTTAGTTTTCGGTAACAAGTAAACGTGGCACCAAATTTATTCTTCTCAAGAGATGGGGAGGGGGGGGGGGCGCATGTTATGAAGCACGGGATATTAATGTTATTCTGTATGGCATAATTACAGTATTTTCAGCAAATTCTTTGTTTCTACGAACCACAGAGAATAGGATCCGCATATACGAGTATCCCAAAGTGTCTGTGTACTGCTTGTAAATTGTGATTCACACACTGCATGCTGAATAATGAATAAACTAAAACTTAAAAAAAGAATCTAAAGAATCTACAGGCCCTCATCGGAACATTGTGTGATGGCATAGTAAGACAACGAAATAATTGCATAAATCTGAACAAGTCAAATAACTAAGGGCTGTGAAAAATGCGAAATGCGACTCTCCGTTGTCTTGAGGCAACGAAGAGTAGCACCGGCTTCTTATTTGGCCCGCCAAATTCTTAGTGTGTATAAGTGTGTGTGTGTGTTAATCACTTACTTTGTAATAATTGTCTATTGCACCGTTTAAAAGTGTGTTATAAGCGTTCCCGGATGTTTGCCAGCGCCCCTTAAAAAGGAAATATAGCACTAAGTTTATATTAGCAGAAAACGGGGGCGATGTTATGGGTAACTTGTGGGCATGGTTTTAAAGTGTGCGGTTAATTTCAGGTCAAAAAAAATCATTCATACAGCTGCTCGATAAAAACCTCGGTGGAGATTGGGTGCTGATTTCGTGGTCTTACAAGTGCAGCTGTCTAGGTTATTTTTTGTCGCCCATTATTGGCCCGTGTTTTGTGTAAGGAAGGAGGCGACTGCGATGGAGGAGAGCAGCAACCGTGCCGGGAAGAACTGTAAAAACATCAATAGACATTGTGGTCGCTGCTTTGTGTCGTCTGGATGGAAATTATCGAAGAGACAATGATGGCGCCTGCATATTTTTCAGTTACATAATAAGAAGACATTCTATTTGAACAGAGAATCATGGCATGGAGAAGGTGTTTCCATGTTGCTAAATGAATCTATATCACGTGAGCTATCTGGTAACTTCTCGTGTATGAATGAAAATATTGATGCGCTATGTGTTGAAACGAAGGATACGTGACTTGTTGTTTGTTACGACCACATGATGACAGTTTGAAAACGTTTTTTTTCACAGTTATGGATAACCTGTTCTCATTTGTTAATGAATGCCGAAGATGTGTAATTATTGGTGGCGATATGGATATTCATATGGGTTCTCAAAATGCAATGACACGCGAGTCTGTAAACATATTTGTCCAGAACGATTGCATTACTGCCATAGAATCAGCAAGTAGGGTTACAGCTGCAAGTGAAACTACATTTGATCTCTTTTTGACACGTTGTAATCCTTCCTGTATTAGCAGTTGGGTTTTGGCGCATTGCATTGGTGATCACATTCCAATTTTTATGTATGTTGAAAGTGCAAATATTACGGTATGCCGAAACGCATTTGACATATTCTATCAATACATTTTTGAAGAAACGCTGCAGGCATTTCATGCAAAACTAAGCGAGGTAAACTGGGATAATATCTTTCAGGAAAATATTGCGGAAGTGGCTTACAGTAAGTTTATCACAATGTTTGTTGATGTCTATTCAAAACATTTTGTCTGCAAAAAACGTAAGCATAAAAATGTCAGAAAGCCTTGGCTAACAAAATACCTATTTAAGAAAAGAAAAATGCCTGACAGCTTTTTGGTAAAATTGTAAAATATCGTGACCCTGCTGGCCTGAAGGCTTTTAAAGAGTACAAAAATAAACTAACCAAAGAGTTTTGAAAAGCAAAAGATGCATACTATTTCGAGATGTTTTCTTCTTGCTCTCAGAGCGATAAACTTTGGAATCAGCTGAATTTTCTATTGGGGCGACAAAGAAGGAGCGAGCCTATAGAAATAATTGCTTACAAAGAGCAAGGGTTATCACAGCAGGAGATGGTCCAACAGTTTAATAAACATTTTGTCTATCGCGATAGCTATGTTACTTCTGCAAAACTTCCTGACCTTACTTTCCCTCCAAATCAGAACACGTTCTTTTTTCAGCCTACAGATGTTCATGAAGTGCATGCAGTATTCTCGAGTCTTAAAAACTCGTCAAGCATTGATCCTGATGGGATACAAATCACACCCGTAAAATTTGTGCTACTTGAGATCGCTGAGCACACATGTACACATGTAGAACTTGTGCCTCTCAACTGGTGTTTTTCCTGCAACGATGAAGACTGCGAGAGTAACAGTACTCCTTAATAAAGGCAACAAGCTAGACATCAATAATTGCCAATCTGCATTCTCCCTATTTCTCCCAAAGCTTGAAAGAAAATATTATTTGTACGTGTAAACTCATTGTGCAATAAGCACAACTTAAATAGTGAATCTCAGTATGGGTTTCAAAAAGACAAGTCCACAGATTTAGCCCTACTGCATGATATATATATATATCATCATCATCATCATCATCATCAGCCTATATTTATGTCCACTGCAGGACGAAGGCCTCTCCCTGCGATCTCCAATTACCCCTGTCTTGGAACTTGGAGGTTAACTTGGAGGTTAACTTGGAGGAAACTTGGAGGTTAACAAAGAAGCTCGAGAACAAGTTAAGGACCGCACAAAGAGCAATGGAACGAAAAATCTTAGGAGTAACGTTAAGAGACAGGAAGAGAGTGGTGTGGATCAGAGAACAAACGGGGGTAGACGATATTCTAGTTGACATTAAGCGGAAGAAATGGAGCTGGGCAGGCCATGTAATGCGTAGGATGGATAACCGGTGGACCATTAGGGTTACAGAATGGATACCAAGAGAAGGGAAGCGCAGTCGAGGACGGCAGAAAGTCAGGTGGGATGATGAGGTTAGGAAATTCGCAGGCGCAAGTTGGAATACGCTAGCGCAAGACAGGGGATATATATATATATATATATATATATATATTCTTAACAATTGTGAAAACAAGCTTCTCGATCACTCTTGGTTTATTTGTAAATTTCTGCAATGTGTTCGATTATATACGCCACAATCTTCTTTTTCATAAGCTCGATCGTTATAGAGTTACATGACTTCCCCTTGAATTTCTTAAGTCGTATTGTCAAAATAGACGCTAATATGTGCAGAGAAATAACTTAAGGTCCCAAGAAAGACCTGTACTTTCTGGAGCACCACAAGGCAGCCTTCTTCGCCCTTTGCTTTTTAATGTTTATGTTAGCGATATTGTAAATCTTTATGCAGATGACACGAGATATTTTTAGCATCAAGTTCTTACATCGAGCTTATCACAATTTCAAATGAAGTGCTCCTGAAAGTTAGTACATGGTCAAAGCAAAACTGTTCATGTGGGAATTGAACCACCAGTAAAGATATAATTTTTCGTCCCAGAGGAAGCACCAGCCCTTTGCTAAATGGCATAGCGTATAATTATGTGCAGCTTGATGTTGTAGATAGCTTTAAAATCCTAAGCGTGCATTCTGCTTCATCATTGCTATGGAATGATCATGTAAACATTGTAAAGCAAATACTGAATCAGATAACAGGAATAATAACTGAAACCAATATCTTCTTAGGATAGGATAGAAATAAACTTTATTTGTCCCGCGGTTAAGGCTGTTCTTGCCCGGGGCTAGGATGCCAGGGGTCCATTGCCGGAGAAAAATCTTTCGAGATCCTCCGCAATGGCCCTGGCCCGCTGGACGGCATGCACTCCTGGTCCTCGGGTGCCTCGCTGAGGAGGGCGGCTTGCCATCTCTCAGCGAGGCGCCCCGCTTCAGAGGGTCCTGCTGTTATCTTCCCCCTTCCTCTTGGTCTTTCTTCTTCTTCAGGGCGTTGACATTCCCAAAGTATATGGGCCATATCATCCCGTTCGTGCTCGCACCACGGGCAGCCAGGCGACGGGTGCAGCGCGGGCCACAGGCGGTGCAGGTGGTAGGGGTTGGTGAAAGTGCCCGTCTGCAACCGCCTCAGGTCGATTGCCTGGGACCTGTGCAGCCGCCCCTGGGGTTGTGGATATGTCATAAGTTCTTTCCTGTAGTGTGCAACAACCTCTCGGTACGAGGCCAGAAACTTCTCGATATCATGGTCGGCGTCCCCGTGGCCCCCAGCTCCGTCCGCCGCGATTTGGGTTGTGTTGGTAATTCCTCCTCTGGGGTCCCGCACAACAACGGCGGCTGCCCTCTGGGTGATCGCGTCGCGGCGGGTAAGTTGCCTCGCGACGAGATGGGCACGCTCGTTGTGGTTGGGCGGGATGCCGTTGTGTTTTCGGCCGTTAGTATTGTTGTTGTTGCGGCTGTTGTCTTCTTTAGTACGAAGCTGCCCGACGTGCCCGGGGAACCATTTGAGGGACTTGTTCGTAATCCTGCCGGACACGAAGTGGCGTTGAGCATGCGCGCCACATCCGCGGACACCCAACCTCTGGTGTAGTTCTGGATCGCTGATTTGGAGTCGCTTATGATCAGGCTATCCTCCGTATCTCCGTGGAGTACCGCGAGGGCTATGGCTATCTCCTCCGCTGCTTCGGCCGACGGCAGCCTAGCTGATGCCGTGACTCGGATCCTTCCCTTCGTATCTACGACCGCCATGGAGAAGGCGGGCTCCGCCGCCGTCGGCCGGCCGTGTCGTTGATGTTGCTGCTGTTGCTGCTGCTGTTTTTGTCGTAGTAGTGATGGTGGTGTTGGTGGAGTGATGGTGGCGTTGGCATCCCCGGTTTGTCTCGCACATTTCGTTGTAGTGGCGATGGTGGTCGTCGTCCTTCGTCGCCATCAACGTTACCGGCGGGCCCCAGGTACCTGGCTGCATCGACGAAGAGGACGCCTTCTCGTCTTCCGTGCTCCTCGAGGATTGCTACCGCCCTTCGTTTACGTCTTTGCACGTCATGCGCCGGGTGCATGTTCTTCGGCATGTTTTCCGTCTCTATGGGGTCCCTGACTTCCGGTAGCAGTGTTTCCTTCAGTCCCCGCGCCTCATGATATCGAATCCCGAGCAGGTCGAGGATTCGTCTTCCCGTTTTGGTGCCCGACAGCCTCTCCAGCTGCGCTATTCTCTGCGCCTCAGCGACCTCCTCGAGCGTGTTGTGTACGCCCAGCTCGAGGAGCCTGTGAGTTGGCGTGTACTGGGGTACCCCCAGGGTGGTCTTGAACGCCCTGCGGATCGCCACGTTCAGCTTGTCGGTTTCGCTCCTGTTCCAGTCGGCATACGCGGCGACGTACGATATGTGGCTCAGCGCGTACGCCTGTATCAGCCTCGCCATGTTGTGTTCCTTCATTCCTTTCCTCTGATCTTCTTCTTACATCACTTAAAGTGCTATTATATTATTACGAAATCATCTAGAGATGCGCAAGAGATGAGCCGCCACGAGAAAGACGATGAAGTGTGTCTGGGCTTTTGGCGCGAGCAAGGTGTCGCCCTGGCGTTTTTGGTTCCAGCGTAAATATATTGTAAATAGCCTCTTTCGTGTGTGTCTTTCCACACGTAACATTCTGGTGGAGGTGCTGGGTAGACGTCCTTCTTAGTAATTTTGTTCAAATGACGGTAGTCTACACAGAAGCGCCACGTGCCGTCCTTCTTCTTAACCAACACCACAGGTGACGCCCAGGGATTCGAAGAAGGCTCAATGATGTCTTTATCTAGCATTTTGTTTACTTCATGTTGAAGTAAACCTCCCCGCTGGTTACCTGCAGCCGCTCAACATTCCTGCCGAGCCCTTCCATCATGTCGGCTTAGACCTTAACGGCCCATTTCCGGAATCTACATCAGGAAACAAATGGGTTGCCGTCGCTGCGGACTACGCGACCCGCTACGCCATAACACGCGCTCTTCCGACCAGTTGCGCTACTGATGTTGCGGACTTCCTCCTACACGATATCATTTTGATGCATGATGCTCCGCGTCAAATGCACACCGACCGTGGCCGTACGTTTTTGTCCAAAGTCATCGACGACATCATGCGTGCCTGCTCAATACAGCATAAAATTACCACCTCCTACCACCCACAAACGAACGGCCTCACTAAACGTTTGAACCGTACCCTTACAGACATGCTATCGAAATACGTTTCAGCCGACCACCGTGACTGGGACCTGGCTCTACCTTACAGTACCTTTGCGTACAACTCTTCCCGTGTTGAAACTGCTGGATTTCCCCCGTTTTATCTCTTGTATGGCTGAGAACCGACGCTACCACTAGACACTGTGCTTCCGTCCACCACAGCTTCAGCTAGCGATTATGCCCGTGATGCAATCGCCCGTGCTGACCATGCTCGCCAACTTGCGCGTGCTCGTGTTCAAGTGTCTCAAGACAAACAGAAGCAACGCTGCGACCTCAGTCACCGTGATGTGCATTTTGCGCCCGGCACCCTCGTATTGCTTTGGTCACCAAGTTGGCCTTTGTGAAAAACTGCTCTCCTGTTACACTGGCCCATATCGCGTGCTCCGCCAAGTGACCGATGTCGCCTATGAAATCATTCTAGCCCCGCCCACTACGTCCTCCGCTGTGACAACCAGTGATATTGTCCACGTCGCCCGACTCAAACCCTACACCTCTCCAAGCGCCTTGGATATTTAACAGCACCGTGACGGCGCTTTTGCCGCCGGGGGTGTAGTATTACGATATCATCTAGATACGCTCAAGAGACGAGCCGCCACGAGAAAGACGATGAAGTGTATCTGGGCTTTTGGCGCGAGCAAGGTGTCGGCCGGGCGGTTTTAGTTCCAGTGTAAATATATTGTAAATAGCCTCTTTCGTGGGTGTCTTTGCACACGTAACAATATGATGCCTTATTCGCTTGTCATATCAATTATTGTCGCCTCGTATGGGGCACTACAACTGATACGAATTTAAACAAATTTTTTTATTGCGATAGCAATTATATGGACACTCAAAGAGGATTTCTGCCGTCGCCGTCGCCGTGAGCTTGCGTATGACGTCAACGGCGATGAAATAGTCGCCGCGCGCCGGACGCTATATGTGCGAGTGAAAGGGCGCGAGGGATGCGCGCTTTCACGGGGAGCGAACGCACGGCGGAGAGCAAATGCGGGTTCTGCGCCGTGCTCCCTGAAGGGCTGCAGAATTAAGCGTCTCTTTCCTCCTTTACAATCACCATATATATATATATATATATAATATATATATATATATATATATATATATATATATATATATACAGAGAGAGAGAGAGAGCAAACGCGACTTCTTCCGTCGCGCAAAGGCCTTGGGGGACAGGAGGAAGGGAGGGAGGGGAGGCGACGTTTAGCTGCGGCACCAAATGCGTATCTATATAAAAACGTTGCAAGGCGAGAAGGTGGTAAAGACTTCCGATGCTGATCGATGAGTTTCTCTTTCTGATCTCGTCGAAAACCTCCAAATAGGGAGCTTTAGGGAGGGAGGTCCTACATGCAACAGAGCTTGAATGTCTGCACCCTACCTCCGAGCCGCCCTCACAGGCCCTGGCAACAGTCACCAACGCCGCGCGCGTTCGGTGCGACCGCGGGCAAAACGGCGACGGCATCGACAACAGTTCTGCGCGTTGCTGGCGCTGCTGCATGTTCAAATTTATACAGCTGATAAAACTACTATCCTTACTCCGTATAGCTCTCTACTAAGTTGCTCTCGCAATTGATGCTTCGCCTTTTGGGTGAAACTGCGACAATTTTTTTTTAGTGCAGAAAAGGATAAAACGCGTTCTCGCAAATGTTCCGTACGATACGTACACCGAGCATTTATTTGACAGGTTTAAAATTATCAGAGTGCACGAAAATTGTAGGCGTCGATTTTTAGAGACGCTTCATTACACGAGCAGGAAGAACGGTTTATCCTTCGTTAGATTATAATGTTTAGAAGAACGCGTTCCCTCACGTTTCACAATAAACACAGAACCCTGGACAGTGCACCATTTTAGAACTAATTACAGCTCACAAATCATTAAGGCAACTATTTACCAAGGCAACTATTTATTTTATGCTTGCAATAAATCTGAAATTGATATATGTACCCTTACTCCATCAGAATTTTCTGATTTAATCAGCTTGACTAGGTTTTTGAGGAGTGCAGATTAGTTGAGTCTACAGCTTCTTGTTTAAAATAAAATTATGTTTTTTTTTTCTGTGATGCGTGAAACATCGTGTGACTGCTCTACGCGCAACTATTCATTTTGGACGTGTGTTTTGGAGGATGTCACTTAGTGTTTCTCACGCATTCTTGCAAAATTGTGTATTTTTGTATTATCAAAAATACGCGGCAGCTCCGCGCTGCCCATGTCTTGTGATCATAGGGGGCACGGTGTTTTTCAAGCTGTACTTGCCGCTTTTCTTCCCTGCCTCGCCCAACCTGTTGGAAATAAAGACACATTCAAACTCAAATATGTCTTATGAATGCCTTGCAGTCGGACGAATCATAACAAACTAAAACACCATAAGAGCCGTGAAGACAGGGGTGTGCCTGCCTAACTTACAACATATATGAATATTTTCTTTACAGATCCGTGCCACCTTTTAAGCAAGAGATCGATATAAAACATTGTGTCAGTAGCTATTATTCGCCTCGCAAACTTCCCCTGCTGATGCAGAAAGTTCGCCCTTCTTGTGTCACTTGTGTTGCCAATTATGCGCTAATTTTGTTCCTGTCGTAGTTCCCGTTTGATAACTCCGGGAAGTCTTTTTGAAAGTTAATACAAATTCCAGCAAATGTTCTGCGCATTTATATGTGGCTGTTGGGCATACATCACCGAATATTTTCCAAAATGTTGGGCAGTTCTGCGCTCGCTCTTTACGTGTGCATTACTCCAGTTTTTGCCTTTATGCGCGTGCCCTTACATTCCGCTTGCTTTGCCGCGTTCTCTTAAGAAATCGGGGCAGCGTATATCGAAAATCTAGAAGGCTCAGCTCCTTAGCAACCGCGGTTGAACGCGATTGGCTGAAACGCCGCCGGCGACGCTCTGATGTCACGCCGTGAGGATTATTGCTTTTGCGTGTCGCCCTCGATGGGTCAAGTTAGGTTAGGTTAGGTTACGTTAGTTTAGGTTAGCGTAAAAGCCGTAGTACCGCGGCGTAGTCTCACAGTGGTTACAATTAGCGTCGAGCGTCGTCGGCAGCGTTTCAGCCAATCGCGTTCAACCGCGGTGGCTAAGGCGCTGTGTCTTCTAGATGTTCAATATATGCCACCGGGCAAGCGAAATATACGAACTTTGTACGAATAAAAGACGTATTCTTTTTTTAAATTATGGACTTTTACGTGCCAAAGCCATGACTTGATCATGAGGCACGCCGTAGTGGGGGACTCCGGAAATTTGGACCACCTGCGGTTCTTTAACGTGCACCTAAATCTAAGTACACGGGTGTTTTCGCAATTCGCCCCCATCGAAATGCGGCCGCCGTGGCCAGAATTCGATCTCGCGACCTCGTGCTCAGCAGCCCAACACCATAGCCACTGATCTACCATGGCGGGTAGCTGTATTTTTTGATTTCGTTTAAAATGTAGACAGTGAAGCTTTCCAGTTTTCGGTGGGAAGAGATAAATATCTGTAAAGTGTATCTTTGCATAACAATACCTTATGCTGCATGGAATCACACGAATAAAAAATATTTAGATTTTTGTGGTTGGTGACAAAGTAATCAATGTGGTGAACATGGACTGCCCGCAGATACCTTGCAGAGTAGCTTTATTTAATTATCAGAAATGCCGCTTTGAACACTGTATAGCAGTGAATGACAACAACAGGTTGTTGTCTGGTCACTGTTTGCATCTTTGGGTCCAGTGTTTACCACCAGATTTCCCCGCTTGAAACGTGTGCCGTCTGACACAACTATCCTAATGGTCTAGTTTACGTCACTAAGGACTTACTATTGAAAAGCTTATTCCGTGCTGCCCCGTTGTATCATTTCTTTCTCTTATTTCGTCACAGACCACGAGCCCCCATGTTATCCAGAAAAGGGAGAAGTGCTAATGTTGGTTGGAAGCAGCAACTGTGCCGAAAAAAAGTGCCGAAGCACTAATTCAAGACGGCGTTGCAAACGGGACACAGCGTGCCTATGTGTCTGTCCAGATGGCAATTACCGGAGAGTTGAAGATGACAGGTGCGTCACCCTAGACAAATGCAGTCATGCTTTACCCGCAAGCATAAAAGGACCGTCTTTACGTCTCTGACAACAATAAATCACAATCTGAAACCCGCTGAACCTGAGACGAGCATTCTCGCTTAATATGTGAGGCATGCCAATGCAGAAGTCTAGTGACCTATTTCAAATGAGAGGAAGCGTCGAGTGCAAGATTTTCTTCTTTTACGTTTTTATTTATGATTAAAGTAGGCACAAACCTTGCAGTACAAATTCAAGGAATGGAGACTACGGTGTTCGGGGAAAGGGAATATGTCCTCATCGATGTATGATCACCCTGAAGCCCTCTCTTCAAAGAATCGACAAGGTCCCTCTGGTTTCCGGAAGTATTCTAGAAGGGCTTGCGAAATTGAATCAGTCCGAAGTTCCAAAGCACAGAGGAGGACTGGTACAGTCTCGTAGTATCCCGGATCGCCAACTTGAAAAGTGTGTCAAATGAAGACGCAATTAGTAATACAGTTTGGCTTGTCTCATCACTTCCTCAGTGCCCAGTAAGTCGCACAGTTTAAAACATATATGTATTCGTACAAGTAAGAGAGTAGTGATGCTACAATTCCTTCCTTCCTTCCCAAATTAGACTGACCTGATTATTAGAGCCATAACGGCAAAAAGAAACCATGCACTAGTGCAGCGTTACTCCTTCGCAACATTTTTGCATTTTTCTTGCATTTTTTATGCAAAACCCTTTCCATACCTTTTGCGTCACTCGAGAACAGATCCAACACACCAATGCGAAGGGTACACATATGAATCTGACTTAAAAAATGAACGGATGAATGGAAGAAAGCTGCAGAACATCTAGCAAAAACTGTCAGCCCTTCCACTGGTACTGTACCACTGGGGTAGAGATGGAAGACCAGCGAAGCTGTACTATGGTGGGAATTATGCATTTCCAATTATGAGTGTTAAGATGTGATGGTGTAATTGGTTATTTGATCTATTAAAGAATGAGAACTATATATGATCCGGTGGTTTTCATTTATTTGCTGACCACAGGGACCATGGCCTTATGGTCGCTACGGTACGTCGCCATGGGTGTACGGCAAAGGTTGGCACGTTCTTCATACACGTCACCAACGCCGCGCGCGTTCGGTGCGAACGCGGGCAATACGCCACTGCCGTCGACAACAGTTGTGCGCGTTGTTTTTGTGACCGCACACAACCGCTGTGAAAACGCTGGCTACGTGACGAACGGCTAAACGCCGTTGTCGACACTGTTAGGGGAGAGGCGGGCGAGAGCCCAGAGAGAGTCGACGGCGCAGGCGGCAGAGGCCACCAGGGCTGCGCGCATGCGCCGCAGAGGTAGAGTGGGCACGCACACTTACAGCCGAGGGTACCTCGAAGTCTTCCTCACCCACCGCTCCCCTCCCACTGGGAAGTCGCTTTGCTCTCCGCCGTGCGTTGCTCCCCGTGAAAGCGCGCGCGAAACCCCTTCTACCTCCTCACGCGCTTTCACTCGTACATACAGCATACGGCCAATGAGAGTGTTTTTCTATTGCCGGACACGACCATCGAAGACTGAGCCCTTAACAGCTTTGCTTTAAAACAAGGCGAAAGCTTGCACTAAGCCGCGCAAAGTTCAAGACACAGCGAAGCTGGCCGATTGATTGCTTCTCTTGGTTGTAGCTAGGTTGAACTTGGTTATGTCGAGGTTTAAACTTCGTTGTAACTAGGCATATACTTCTTTAAAGCCTTCCTCAGTCGGTTCGGGGATGCGGCCGAGCTTCTCCACGTCTATCCTCACGTTGAAGAATTTGTACAACGGAGTCTCGACTAGGTGTTCGAGCCAGGCGTATATCCTCCGTTTATAGACCATATCGGTCTTGTACTTATACCCGCCTGGCCAAAAGCCTCCACTTCAAATGGACGACGATGGCACGCTTCGAGGTAGCTGATGGTGATAGTTGCTCACCGTTGCAATGACGACAACGCGTTCCAGCAGACCCGCAACGTTAATGCGTCTCTCTCTCTCTCTCTCTCGGACCTACGGCCGTCACTGCGCTTTACTTAGCGCAGCCTGCAACACCGACACCGCGTTGCAATGCCGACACCACGTTCCAGCAGACCCACTCCGTTAATGCGTCTCTCTCTCTCTCGCTTCATTTTCTTTATATCTCTCCCCAGCATAGCACGCAAAACCTCTTCTTCACCTCACAGAGCATTGGCACGAGCGCACGCGAACGCGCCAGCTGTGGACGAAGACGGCGACGCTCGAACGCAATCTATGGTTCACATAAATGCATGTTCTACAAGCGTGGCTGTATAACCTAGTGGTTACGACGCTCGCCTTGGGACCGTGCGTACGTGGGTACGAATCCCGCCTCGGCAAGGAAGTTTATTTTCTTTTATTTCTTTCTTCATTGCTGATGACGATAGTTTTTTGATACGAACCACAAATTATGGATGGCTTAAGCAGCTTCGCTGTTAAAATTCGTTAGCACTTCCACTCCCTGAAGGGGGTTAAAGAGCGAAGCTGAAACGTGCGGTCCCGGTGTTTATCACTGGGTTAATACCGAGGATTCATTAATGTATTTTCGGCTGCGATGGAGAGACTTTAATGAATCCTCGGTATTAACCCAGTGATAAACACCGGGACCGCACGTTTCAGCTTCGCTCTTTAACCCCCTTCACGGAGTGGAAGGGCTAACGAATTTTAACAGCGAAGCTGCTTAAGCCATCCGTAATTTGTGGTTCGTATCAAGAAACTATCGTCATCAGCAATGAATAAAGAAATAAAAGAAAATAAACTTCCTTGCCGAGGCGGGATTCGTACCGCCCATATAGATGCCTCAGTTAACCCGCTCGGATGTAATCCTAACGAGCAGGCCCACCGGATAGCGCGCGATTTCACGTACCGTGCTATCAGGGGTAGCCAGGCTCGGAACGAGGTCAACATTCTCAAAGATACATTATGTACCTTCCACAAAATTGTTTCCCATTATCGTCTCGGCAGGAGGACATTTCCACCCCCCCAATCCAAACTGAACAAACCTCAGGCTAGCACACTCAGACTTCTGCAAACCCGTTCGTATCCCACTCCCCGGTCCCTTAACAGGATAGACCCTGACCATTCACAGTCGTGCTCCAAATGTGGTCATGACTCATGCTCTTTTGATCACATGCTCTGGTTGTGCCCAGCCCTTAACGCCTCTCCACCCATCACGAAAGAGCAATGGAAGGAATCCCTCAAGAGCAGCAATATTCAAATTCAACTCCAGGCTGTCCAGAGGGCCCACGACATCGGGACGGGACTTGGTCTCCCGGTCCCATCGTGGGCGGAGCCACCAACTTAATCTGGGGGAGCCTTCGGCTCGCCTAGATCTCAGTTCCTCAGGACTCAAATAAAGTTCTTGTCATGTCATGCGATGGAGAGAACGACATCAATGACGGTATGCCCGCAGTCCGCGTCTGTAGCTTGCGTTCGATGTCTCAAGTTTGCTCGTTGGCGTGCAAGGAGGTTTTGTGGCGTGGGTAGCAGCATTTGCCTGCCATTGCCACTTGCGATTCCTCCAAATTAAATTGCTTCAAAAAACTGTGGCTGCAATCCACGCTGAAGATGGTTGGACAGAGAAGCTGTAAACGACAGCCACAATGATTACGCACTGTGACGTCATTTGAATTCACACACGTGGCTAAACAAAGAGTGAAACCAGAGACAAGTGAAATGCACTTAAGCACACCCTTTATTACTTCACAACGACATTATATTCACGCTGTTCTTCTGGCGTCTTTACTTTCCCTGGTCTACCCATGGTAGCCTGGAATGAACTGAATGAGTTGCTAGACTGTGGTGACGTCACTACGTGATTTCTATGCGGTTGGGTACTTTTCCCCTCGGAGTAGCTTACACAACTGTAATCTTTACCGTGGAACACATGCGGGAGAAGGAACGCCGTAAACGACACCCACAACGACTACCCATTGTGACGTCATTTGAATTGCACAGGTGTCAAAACGGATGATGAATGGCCCATTGTTATAACCCTCGCCACCGCCGATGCCTCTTTCCCAAGTGTCGGGACACTCGGCGGTGGCAGGTCCTCCCAATCATTGTGCCCCTTTGTCTCGTGACGTAGAGATCGCACTAGCGCTGTTATCAGCAGTTGCACTTTGGTCTCGCTATGAGACGGACGCTCGTTTAACCACATCTTCGAGGATCCTGACGTCAGGATCCTGACGCTACGATGCAGTGTGCCGCGGCTATGAACGCTGTGGCTCATACGCTACTCTATGACTATGGGGCAGACTTGGTGCAGCAAACGCACTACTTTGCCATCGCGTTGGGCGAAAACAAGACGACGGTGTCCTTGATTTTTGACGAACATGCCGAAGACGCTCAATATATTCAATAATGATTACATATAAATTCACTATAGCAATATTCACTATCGCAGACACACCTTAGTCATTGCTTCGCTGGCTTCCTTCTTCACAGTATTCGAAGGGCTCTGAAGTTTTGTAAAAAGTTCTCGTCCCATCAAAATAAACATAATAGATTATTCGAGCCTGGTAGCCACAATATACCTGTACCTCATCAACATTCGGGTGTAGTCGAGGAGTGTAAAACAGTACGCTTACTAAAACGAATAGCAAGGTTTCAATTCTCGGCTTATTTCAAAGTCCAAAAGTCGATGAGGCTTTCGAACGCCTTGTGTCTGTTGTGAGTATGCATCAACACAAACGCGTTCGTTACTTAATCTAAAGACAGAATACTTGTCCTTCCGAGTGCTAAATCACGTTCCCACACCTCTCCTTTTAACTTTTGCCTTTTCGTAGTAATGGAGAGCAAACAGTTCCTTTGCAGGTAGACCTCTCGGCCTTTCCTGTTTTCCTTGCTTACTGATGGTGCAGTAATACTTGCAGGGTATGTTGGCAGCCGCGCCACCTAACGCATTTGACAACACACACACACACACACACACACACACACACACACACACACACACACACACACACACACACACACACACACACACACACACACACACACACACACACACACACACACACACACACACACACACACACACACACACACACACACACCACACACACACACACACACACACACACACACACACACGCACGCACGCACGCACGCACGCACGCACGCACGCACGCACGCACGAAATTGTGTAGCCCCTTTCACATTTGCAACAAGCGACGTAGCGTACGGGCTTGCTCTTGACATATATTTGATGTATAGCGCGAAAACAACAGGCAGAACGGCTCAGAAGACCAACATTGCAACACAGAAAAACAAAGGGCCTCGTCCGAAGCTAACTCTCGTCGTAATGACCGCTTGCGCCACGTGCCTTGTACAGTGATTGTGGTGTCGTTCCATCACTCTCCGCTACCGTGTTGTCTGCTTTTATGTCATTTGTTATTTACACTTCACTTTTCCGCGGACTGATAAAATGCGGTTGGCGTATATAACTAAATAAGAAATTTAAAGAAAACAATCGCTGTTGTCCCAAGATTAAAAAAAAAATGTTTGCATTGTAGGCAGAATCCGGCGTTTACGCAATGTATGAAACAGTTGCGTGCTCCACCTCGTCTTAGAGAGCACGTATTAGAAGCTGGGAGCAGGAAGCCGGCGAAATAAAAAGTGACTGCCAGCCTTCATCCTTAAGTATATAGGGCGACGCATTTCGGCGACGTGATATTTCACCGGGAAGTGCCGCGAAAAGATGAGGGGAACCTATAGGAAAATAAATATGGAGCAAAATGTATTCGTAGCAAAAGATGCCAGTTGCTCGCGGCCAAGTGCCACTGTACATCTCATAGTGAAGCGAACGTTGCCATCTTCGGTTGCCGTGGGAGCCCTCGCTATGACAGCGGATAATGGAAGCGGTGATTTCTTTTTCGCTCCGTGACAGAAGTCTACTAGCCTCGGTTTCGCGCTGATGCTTTGCTAGCATTTTCGCAGTCACGCATTATGAAAGGCTGGCAAAAGCACAGCAAAGCTTCTCAACTGTGTTACATTATCTGACAATATGTACACACTCTTTGTCCATTTAAATTCGTTTGAAGTCCGTGCTTGACTGCATGTGCAAATATTTATCTCGCCTAGTGCCTTTCTCCCAGTTTGAGATTTCGCGTTGAATTTTGCTCTAAGTTTTAGTCAACCCTCCTTATTGGTACTGCGTGATTTATACTTCCAAGAATTGAGTGTTCATTCTGGGTTTGTCATGTGTACACGCCAGTGCATCAAAATGTCGATAGACTGCACGTGTGTGGCCAAGAAAACACAAACAAAAACAATGCATAGCGGCGAATTAGGACTTAGCACGTTACGCCCAAATTCCGAAGCAGACACTCACCTAATTGATTGCCGGCTGATATATATAGGTATTCTGTCGAGATTTATTGGTTCATTACGTAGAGCAGGAGATGCCCCCACTGGCACCACTCTGTAGGTCGAAACAGAATGGCTATTTAAGACGGTTAGTCGGTATATATTTATCGGTGGTCGTTGTGTTAATCATCAAATAACGATAAAATGGCTATCGATGGTATCGATACTTCTCTGTTAAATCATTGACAGTAACGCTTGCGGTTACAGTACTATCTGCAGTTTTGTTTTCCTAGGAATATTGCCAATAATATCGCAATGACTGACTATGAGTTCACGCATTTAACAGCAAAAATTCTGGCAAACGAAACAAAATATCGGTCTCCACTGTCGAAATACCTAATACGGACGAAGGCCTCTGCACCAAACACGTCTACAACGAAATGACCCGTACAACGAGGGGTTTTGTATGGCCGGCCGAATTAATATCCTTCATTTGTATTGGGAACGCCTTTACAGCGAAAACCACAACATTTGGCCGCGTAACGAATCAATTTAGGGGTACCCGTGGCTTGGTTGGTTGGTTTACAACGAACGCCTGTAGCGGCACCGCCACTTCCCTCCGTAGCCACAACAGAGCAGAGGTGAGTGTACGGATTGTCGGATGACACCGCAACAAAGATCGTGCAGGAGGGCCCGGACACCGCTGTATGTATACGAGCCCCCCTCCCCCTCCTCATGGTAACTATTTGCCTGTTAATAAAGAGTTCATGTTACATAAATATTTAATTTTGCTGAATGTGTTTGGCGTGCTCTATTGCGATCGGTACGCTACACTACCTTTGCAGTGAAGTGACCTGTATAACGAAGAATATTGGAGATCCCTAGCGCTTATTAAGTAAGGCGTTTGACTATTGCTGTCACTTATTCATGCACAAAGTTAACCAGTGCAACACCTGAATCCACAAAATTTGTTCTTGTTATGCATAAAAAGCAAAGATGAATCGCAAATCGTCGCAGCAAAGCTTATATATATACATAAGGATGTCTATTGGACGGCACTTGAAGCAGCGCAAGGGCGACAGTCCAAAAAGCGCAGCACGGACTATCAGCACGAGCGGTGCTCTAGAGCCGATGAAAACGACCCACTAGTAGGCACTGGAGAGGGAGCCCCACTTCACAGCAATGGAGCGGACGACCTACTTCAGAGTTCCAACGCTTCGCTACAATATATATATATATATATATATATATATATTGAACGAGAAGAAAGGGAACCAAGGGGCCCGATTTTGATTAATCATATCATATTTCTTCTCGTTCATTACATAACGAGGGCTCGAATCCGGCAACATTGATGCCTTCAGGCTTTATTGACCAGTTGCAATCACCCAAAAAGATCACGTGCTCGTGACGCCTGCGGCAGAAAGGATGTCCGACATCCACCCCATGGTTTGTGAGTGGTGGCGCTGGCTAACACTCCCCAGGTTAGTTCTAGTTGCAAAAACATAAATACCCCAGAAAGTGCGACTGTCACCATTGAGCTCCGCGGTAGCTCAATGGTGACAGCATCGCACACGTAATGCGAAGACGTGGGTTCGTTCCCCACCTGCGGACAGTTCTTTTTTCATCCATTTTCATTTGGTTTAATGTATCATTTCTTTATTTCAATTACGAAGTACAAGTAATTTCCCCTATGTTGTCCTTGGTGTCATTGTTTGTTGGCTTCTTATGATATGATTAATAAAAATCGGGCCCCTCGGTTCCCTTTCTTCTCGTTCATTACATAACCAGGGCTCGAATCCGGCAACATTGATGCCTTCAGGTAGCATATGTAGGTTTATTGACCAGTTGCCATCACCTAAAAAGAGCACGTGCTCGTGACGCCTGCGGCAAAAAGGATGTCCCACATCCACCCCATGGTTTGTGAGTGGTGGCGCTGGCTAACACTCCCAAGGTTAGTTCTAGTTGTAAAAACATAAATACCCCAGAAAGTGGATGGGAAAACGGCTCCGCGGTAGCTCAATGGTAAGAGCATCGCACGCGTAATGCGAACGTGGGTTCGTTCCCCTCCTGCGGACAGTTCTTTTTTCATCCATTTTCATTCGGTTTAATGTATCATTTCTTTATTTCAATTACGAAGTACAAGTAATTTCCCCTATGTTGTCCTTGGTGTCATTGTTTGTTGGCTTCTTATGATATATATATATATATATATATATATATATATATATATATATATATTTACTTTGAAAGGAGTACAGGCGCACGTATAAAAAAGCAGGAACAAATGTTTCATTTCGTTGTTTCGGTAGGAGTCCGGCCTTTATCAAGAGCGTGATTATAAGCACCCAGAGCTCTATTTATGCATTTTCTCTGTGAAAGTGCAGAAAAACAGAGAGGGAGAGAAAGTGTAGGTAGCCTATGACTACAAACACGCGTATATTCAGTGGCGTCATGAATACCGTAAAAACCGGACTATAGGTCGAACCGGAATATAGGTCGACCCCCCAACTAACCAATTCTAAAAATAAAAAAAAAAACTTTTTTTTTCAATGGCAAAAGTACCGAAAAACACCCTTACCTTTAAATAAATGCGACTCAACCGGTTGCACAATGGTGACAGTATTTATTTAAATGCTGCTCCGTGCCGTGATGATAAGGTGCTGACAAACACGCGGGTCAATGGTCGCACGATACGAAGGCCACGGCAACCTGGCGGGTTGCCGAGGGCTCGCTCGCCTTTTGCCGAGGGCTCGCTCGCCTTTGCCGAGGGCTCGCTCGCTCGCCGCGTGCTCAATCGTCTTTTTCTTGAAGGCGACGGTGAATTGCCGTCGGTTTCCGCTCATTTTGAAACAAAATGTGAAAACGCAGCCTAAATGCAATGGCGAAGGCGGCTGTTTACTTCATCTGCCCATTGTTGCAAGACTTCCATAGTTTTTCCGCCAATGTCCGGTATATAAGACGAGGGTCGACTTTTCGCAATGGTTTTTTGAAAAAAAGTTAGACCTATATTCCCGTTTTTACGGTATCAAAATGCGTACATTCACTCAAGTAAAAAAAAATTCGAAGACACTTAAGCTTCGCTTTTAAGTGTGGAACGCGATAGCATTTAAAGATCCCTGACTGCTTCTCACGCTTCCCGACAACTGCTGCTTAAGCAACCGTAATGGTTACCGGGAAACACTGGCGGCGAACGCAGTGCACGAAGGCGATGCTTTCTGGTAGAAACGCGGCCTCTTGCGTGGGGTGATCTCGGAGGGCGTGCACAAGCGCGCCAAAGGAATTACACAATTTTCAGGTTTCTGGCGTGTGCTTATCACGTGCCACTGGCGAACGTATGCTTTTGTGACACACGCAAACGAGGCAACCATAAAAAACAGTCACCGCTGCTTTACGCACTCTATGCTAATGGGGAGTCATCGGCGCTTTGTAGTATACGTGTCTTGTTGGAGGTTTGAGCAATCTCCCAAGGCATTTCGTAAATTGACATTCAAGCAAATAAAAGCGGGTGTAGGCAAAATTCCGAGAATGGCCAGTGGTGTGGAGCAATACGGCAATCGCCCTTTCTGCTCACTCCGCTTGTGGAACTATCAGGGGATACTCGGTCTCGGTAACTCCGCCAATCGCAGTGAAAGCTATACGGGTCGTGCCAACCAACAGGACATAGAAATAGAAGGGAAGTCCATCTGTCCGTACCCTGATCGCTCTGAGCGCTACACCGAGGGGTTGGAAGCTTCACGGAAGAATCTGTGGTGCTTAATGGGCGAAATACCGCCCCTTCTCCGCGCGCATGGACAGCTCTCGTTTTCTTCTTTCATTTATTTACCCTAAAAACCCACTTAAACTTTACATAGTGCGTGGGGGGGGGGGGGGGCGAGGAGGCAGTAATTGATGCAAAGAAGTGCTAATAACCATATGTGTAAGCTGAAAAATGCAAAAGCATGCTATTTCTAATATATATAGAAAAATGTACAAAATGTAGGCCAACAGTGAACATAATTAGTCGTTTTCATTTACACGAGGAACGCTTGAAATAGATTAGAGCAAGGTTACAACATTGTTACAGTAGTTTATAAGATTCCAACAAAAGATTACAGCACAGTTATAATAATTTTCCGATGTTTTAATGAAATAGAAAGTATACTGAATGGATCCATTCGATTTCTTTATCGCAAGGAATCCAGACGAATGAACATTTACTGAGCGAAATCTGGTGAATTGTGCAATTCACAGTCTATCACAGTCCTATAGAGCCATGACAGAGGGTGTCGTTTGATGTACGTAAGAAATATGGTTGGAAACAATAAACGAACAAAAAAAAGGACTGGTAGGCAGACGAGTCGGTATCCTTCAGGCTGCGCAAGCAGCAGAGATGTTAGTAAAGCTAAGAGAGATAAGAACGAATAACCTCCTATGCGCGAAGTAGTTTAGGTTTGGGTTAATATATACAGCATTGCCTCTTGGAGTTTTCTCACCAGCTGGCGAACAAGTATTGCTAAGAGAGAAATACTACGATAAAATACTTTAGCGAGTTATGCGGAAGACATTTTACAGCAAAAACAATGATTTCATAACCGGCAGCACTAAAAAAAAAAAACTATGACAGAAACAATCGTAGGCAATTGACGAAGTGAGTGATTGCGTTCTTTTGGATCTTGGTCTGGAGGAAGACGAAGTGCCTTTCAGGCAGAACGCCGAGTCTTCGAGCTCTACTTCTTTTGTGAATTTTCTTGGACTTTGCCGGTGAACTGCTGTTTCCTGCTTAGTTGCGGTGGAGATGGACTCTCACGCGCGTCCGCCGGACTCAGTAGTGCCCGCGGCGGCTGCCTCCAGGAAGCGCAACGGCACCGAGAGCGACACTGACAGCGACGACACCATGCAGTACTATGTCAGCAGTGAAGAATCTGGTGACGACACCTTCGAGCTGGTGCGGAGCCGTAAAGCAAAGAGAAGATTTGTCAGCACATCATCGAATTCGAGTGCGTCCACCATGAGGTCATCACGGATTACCGAGGTACTCACCATCCTTTTCACGCCAGTTCTCGCCACGGATAACCTGAGATGCCTCAACCGGCAAGCCGTGTCTACACATCTAGAGGCACTGGTCCCGAATGAAATCAAGGACATCAGAGTAAATACCCGTAAGAACGTCGTAGCGATCGACGTAGAACATGCGGCTGCGTTAGATTCTTTGCGCAAGGTCACGGAACTTGACGGGATTAAAGTCCACCCTCATATTCCGCTGGGAAAAGAAAGCAGTACTGGCGTAATTTATGATGTCGACGAAACCATTGCCGACACCGATTTGTCGATCTTAATCAAGCCGGCTACAGAAAACACCGTCATCGCAAACGTTTTTCGTCTCGGCACGTCACGGTGTGTAAAGATCATATTTAAGGGCGAATCCCTACCAACACACGTAAAAGTGGGCCACTTCCGACACGCAGTTCGGCCTTTTGTACCAAAACCACTACAGTGCTGGAAGTGCATGAAGTTAGGCCATGTGAGTAGTGTGTGCAAAAACACTTCCGTGTGTTCTCGATGCACGGGGCCGCACACCACTGACACGTGCGAGGCCAGTGTGCTGAAGTGCACAAACTGCAGCGGCCCTCATGATGCATCCTCAAAGGAGTGCCCCTTCATTCGAAAGGAAATGGCAATTTTAAAGAAAATGGTTAGAGACCACTCGTCTCACCGAGAAGCGGCAGCATCTATTAAGCGACGAAGATCACGTCGCCGACGCCGCTCAAGAACCTCCAAAGCCTCTGTACCGCGCGAGCCACGTACATCACCACCCCCTCTCCCGCCCAGGCCAAACGCAGTCAGCTCTAAGGACAAAGGAGCTTCGAACAACACGTCAGCTGACGCTTGGCCTGAACTCCCGAGGCTACATGCACCTACGGAGCGGGAACACACATCTACAGCAAGGGACACCTCATCTGTTCCTGATAAATTGACAGACCAGGATCAACAAATTGTTGTTATGCTCAGCTCTCTGGTGAGTGCTCTACGTGTTCTTCTGGACAAGCTGCAGACACCAACAGCTAGGAGTGCATTGCAAGTGCTGGATGCCATCAATCCGGTTCTCGCAAGCCTTCAGAAGTCCAGTGCTTGAAAACTTATATAGCGGAACCATGGCTCGTCGACAACAGCAGCGATCGTTCCGGGATGATGTCAGAAGCGCCTCCATATTCCAGTGGAATGCGAGAGGCCTGAGGTCACGTATTTCGGATTTCCGGCAGTTCGTGTTTGAAAACCGCTTTCCTGTACTGGTCATCTGTGAACCGAATTTATCAACTACCTTGAGACTATCAGGATATGAACCTTTCGTTTCAACCACTTGTGCCCGAAGTAGTAAGGTTCTGCTTTACATTCGCAAGGACCTTACGTATTTCGCCCAGCCCGTACCTCCACACGACGATAACCAATATGTCTGTGTTACTGTGAAAAAGAAGAGGCTGTCTTTTACACTTATTGGCGTCTACCTTTCCCCAACAAGTCAATTCGATAGCAAAAGACTAAAAGATCTTATGGCTGCGACTCACGGTCCTTGGATAATAACAGGAGACTTCAACGCTCACCACCAGATATGGGGAAGCTCCAGGATAAATTCAAGAGGCAGGTCACTCATATCCTTTGCATCAGGCCACAACCTGCGTCTTCTAAATGACGGAAGCCCGACATATCTGCGAGGAACAACGTACAGCAGCTGCCTAGATTTAACACTGGTATCACGTTGCCTAACTTCGAGAGTGCAGTGGTTCACTGATATCGAAACCCATGGAAGTGATCATATTCCGACCTATGTGAGAATCGATGGACTAGAAGCTACATTACCCAATATATCTCGCCAAATTGACTGGTCAGTCTTTGAAGATCTTGTGGAAGACGCATGCAAGAAACCAATCGCACGCAGGCTAGAAGATATCATTGCAGACGCAATGCACGATTGTACGCGTAGCTTCACACATTCATCAAAGCGTACAGAGTATGACATTGAATTGGAAAGACTTCGTGCACTACGTCGTCGAGCTGAAAGGAGGTACAGGCGCACGAAGTCAATTCTTGACCTTAGAGTAGCTCGGCGAATGCAAAAGAAGATACAGCGCCGGATGGATAAGCTAGAAGATCAAAGATGGAAATGCTTTTGTGAGTCACTGGACCCCCGAAAGCCACTGTCCCGTGTGTGGCGTACCCTAAGGGGTCTTCGCTCATGTCCCCAGCAACGACACCCATTTAACGCCCTTGCTCTCCATCAAAACCGCCGTGAGATAGACGTCGCAGAAGAGTTTTGTGCGAAAGTCGCCGGTGGAACAGTTCTACTCCCTGACATGGTTTTAGGCGACATTCCTGGTCCACGAGATACAAGTATGGACGCTCCTTTTTCTATGGAAGAGTTAGAGGCTGCTATGGCGCTATGTAGGTGTTCGTCTTCGCCAGGGCCCGACGGAATCACATATAATGCTATGCGCCACCTACGTCGAGAAGCGCGACGAGAACTGCTCAACCTTTTTAATAGGTCATGGCATGATGGCGTCGTTCCACAGGAATGGAAACGCAGCCGCTTGGTACCGTTGCTAAAAGCAGGAAAGTCACCGCTAGAACTGTCATCATATCGGCCTATAGCACTCGCCAGCTGCGTCGGAAAACTCATGGAGCGCATGATCCTCATGCGTCTCGAATGGTATCTTGAACACCACAACATTTACCCTGACTCTATGGCGGGATTTCGACGAGGCCGTTCATCGATTGACAATGTCATCGATCTAGTGTCATCTGTTGAGCAGCAAAAGTCTTGGAAACGATTATCAGTAGCACTCTTTCTTGACGTGAAAGGCGCCTACGACAACGTTTCCCATCAAGCCATCCTAGACGCACTTTTGACATTGGAACTAGGAGGGCGAGTATTTCGATGGATCCAAAGCTACTTGACACAAAGGTCCTTGTTTGTACGCACAGAAGATGGTCCGACTACTGACCACTACACATGCCGTGGCGTTCCTCAAGGCGGTGTTCTAAGCCCTATTCTCTTTAACCTCACACTTCTTGGGCTGGCCGATTCCCTACCGGAAACAGTGAGTGTCTCCATCTACGCCGACGACATCTGCATCTGGGCATCAGCGGTGACTCGCCCGCAGGTTCGTGCAAGGTTGCAGAAGGCAGCAACACAGGCAACTGGCTATCTTTGCACACAAGGCCTAACCATCTCGACAGAAAAATGTGCGTTAGTCGCTTTTACGCGAAAAGCGATGTCTGGTTATCCAGTGTGCATCAATGGCCAGCGTATCTCCTACAAGAGAAATCATCGGTTTTTGGGTGTCTTTGTTGACCGAGACCTCTCCTGGAGCCCTCAGGTTGCCCACTTGAAGAAGAAGCTCACATCTATGGTTCACGTTTTCAAATTCATCGCCGGTAAAGCGTGGGGATCATCAGTGAGCTCTATGCTACAGTTGTACCGAGCACTTTTTATCGGCTTCCTACGCTATAGCTCTCCCGTGCTTGCTAAAACATGCAAATCAAATCTTCGAGCCCTTCAGAGCGTGCAAGCACAGGCATTACGTGTTTGCCTCGGCCTTCCGCGGAGCGCCTCAACAGCAGGAACAGTTATCACGGCTCAAGACCATCCGATCACAACTTACATGACCATCGACACGCTTAGGGCCCATATTCGCCACGTTTCACGGATGCAATCAAGCTCTCTTGCCTCCCTGCCAGAACGACGACCACGGGCGTCATTCTCCAACGTGGTCAGCATTCATAGTGCCTCCCTACCATCGGGGTTCACACCCTCGACACGTTCACCGTCAGCGTTGTGGTGTTTAAAACAACCTGAAGTGCGCCTTTACGTTCCAGGAATAAGAAAGAAGACGGACCTGCCCACTTTGGCCTTGAAGCAAGCAGCTCTCGATTGCTTGCACTCTTTCTACTCTGACCGAATCCACATATATACGGATGGCTCTTCCACTCAGACCAGCTCCACCGGCGCAGTGGTTATACCATCACGATCAATGAGCATCACATACAAGACTTCTCACGTGACATCATCGACCGCTTCGGAGCTTGTTGCCCTCCGAGGTGCCATTGATTATATTAACAACCAACCGGCTAATCGGTGGGTAATATTATGTGATTCAAAGGCGGCCCTACAATGTCTTTTGTCAGCTCTCCGTCGCGGGTCCTGCGAACAACTCGTCTCGGAGATACGAGAAATGCACCACCATACGATCGCAAAAGGACACGACGTCGTGTTTCAGTGGCTGCCGAGTCATTGCGGTATCACCGGCAACGACATCGCCGACGAAGCTGCTAGGAAAGCACACGAAGGAGCAAATATTGTTTCTGTACCTTTATCGAGGACTGACGCAGCCCAACACCTAAGCAAGCTGGCGCAAACTATGACATTGGAGAAGTGGCATACAACGGAATTCGCCCAACATTGGTTGCATTCTCTCGACCCATCTATGCAGCTGCGGCTGTTGCCTGGACTTCCTCGAAATGAGGAAACAATGCTGTGCCGCTTACGCTTGGGTGTTGCATTCACCAATGCTTACACGTGTTTGATTGGAATGGCTGATAGCGCCGAGTGTAATGCCTGCGGTGTCGATGAGACTATAGAACACCTACTATGCTACTGTCCATCTCTTCAAAACGAAAGACATGACCTCTGCAACGTTCTCAATAGGCTAGATAGAAGACCGTTCACTTTGAGCAAGATCTTGGGACCATGGCCTCGAATATCACAGCTGCAAAAGGCCACAAAAGCGCTGCTGCGATTTTTAAAAACTACAGGACTGAGTGACCGTCTATGACCCGGACTGATTGATAATCAGTGATAGAACAGAGATCTGTTGCTACGTCGGCGATATCAACAGTGGACTTTCTGTTCTTCTCTTAATCTCTCTCTCCCCTTTTCCTTCCCCCAGTGTAGGGTAGCCAACCGGGCTCAGTCCTGGTTAACCTCCCTGCCTTTCATTAAATCATTTTCTCTCTCTCTCTCTGCGTTCTTTTGTGATCCCGCCATCTCTCGATTCACGACTGCACACTTTTGCACACCACCTGCATGACAACTTTGAATAAATGTTAATACAGTAAGCACTTCTTGCGCCGAGCGATAACTGGATAGTGATAATCATCATCATCATAATTATCATAATCAGCCTATATTTATGTCCACTGCAGGACGAAGGCCTCCCCCTGCGATCTCCAATTACCCCTGTCTTGCGCTATTTAGGCTGATCCAATAAGCTGATTCACTTCATTCATTCAGGAATTCAAGAATTCAGGATCGCCAGTCAGCCTCTCGAGTATGTAAAGAAGTACGTTTATCTAGGTCAGTTACTCACAGGGGACCCTGATCACTAGAAGGTAATTTACCGAAGAATAAAATTCGGTTCGAGTGCATACGGTAGGCATTACCAAATCCTGACTGGGAGCTCACCACTTTCATTGAAAAGAAAAGTGCACAATCATTGCATTCTACCGGTAGTAACATATGGGGCAGAACTTGGAGGTTAACAAAGAATCTCGAGAACAAGTTAAGGACCGCGCGAAGAGCGATAAAACGAAAAATGTTAGGCGTAGCGTTAAGAGACACCAATAGAGCGGTGTGGATCAAGAAGTAAACGGAGATAGCCGATATTCTAGTTGACATTACGAGGAAACAATCAAGCTGGGCCGGCCACGTAATGCGTAGAGTAGATAACCGATGGACTATTAGAGTTACGGAATGGGTGCCAAGGAAAGGGAAGTACAGTCGTGCACGGCAGAAAATTAGGTGGGGTGATGAAATTAGGAAATTTGCAGGCCCAAATCGGAATCAACTAGTGCAAGACAGGAGCAATTGGATATCGCAGGGAGAGGCCGTCGTCCTGCAGTGGATATAAAAAAAATAGAAAATAGGCTGAAGATGATGATGATGACCCCTAGATGATCAAGATTACTTGGGAGTCCCTCACTATGGTGTGCCTTATAATCAGATCGTCGTTGTGCCACATAAAATGACAAAATTAGAGTAAACTTTAAAGGGAAAAAATTGGAAGGACGCTTAAGCTTCGCTTTTAAGAGTGCAACGCGATAGCATTCAAAGATCCCTGACTGCTTCTCACGCTTCCCGACAATTGCAGCTTAAGCAACCGTAATGGTTACCGGGAAACACTGGCGGCGAACGCTATGCACCAAGGCGAGCTTTCTTGTAGAAACGCGGCCTCTTGCGTGGGGCGATCCCGGAGATATTGCACAGCCGCGCCAAACAATTGCATAATTTTCAGGTTTCCGTTTTTGTTTCGTACTTTTAATATTTCAGTTTGAGAAGATTCAACATAAAATGCATGCGCTGTGGGTGTTTTGTTTCATGACATCTCTTTGTGGGCTGTCATTCTCAAAATTCCGAGGAATATGACTTTGTCAAGAATGTAAGACAAGGTATGAGCACGTTTAGTGACAGAATGGTGTGGGAATATGACCCGCGTATACCGCATGTCAGATATCGAGGTGTGGCATATACATATACCTAAATATATTCGGAGGGCCTGCGTGGTTGGGGATGATTTTCTCCGCAACCCGCCGACATCGCACGCCAACGCCGGTTGCCGACACCGGCATTTCTGCGACACGGTTCCCATAACGCTATCGTGTTAAAACACAATGCGTTGGTAGCCTATGAATACAAACATGCGTACGTACAGCTGCAGCGGAAAAAGATCAGCACAAGTGACCGATCACCCGATCAGATAAATTGCTCACGCGATGCTGTTGTTCCCTAGCCCGCCGAAAACGAGATTGCTAGGCAGACCCTTTTTAAAACATGCATTATGTGGCACTTTAGATACGAGTGTGCACGGGAACAAGAGCGCCGCGTACCGCAATTTCCCTGCTCCGCTCACCGGTCCCTTGTGCTAATCTTTTTCCGCTCCAGCTGTACATTCAGTGGCTCCCGAAAGGGAGGTTCGTGAGAATTATAAGATGGAAAGACGCAGCCAGTGGAATGTAGGGGAGAGCGTTCACATGTTAGCATAGAGCATGCGAGGGGTTGCAGCTGCCAGAAGAGTGTTTCTCTCGTTCTTTGTTCAAGTTACTGCAACTGCAATCGAAAGTGTCACGGCCAATGTATACAGAATCTCTCCAGTTTTACTTCCACCACTCACTAGGCTGTGTGTTCTGGCGCTGCTGTCTACTCTGCAAAGCTTCAGCGCAGGGTGCCTATGGGCACCCTGCACTGTTCAGAGGGCGCTACGACATTTGCATTTTTCACCCCAGCGTCGCCGACACCGGCCGCTAGAGAGATGATGAAAATCATACACCGTTCCAAACGATAGTGGTCACTTTTCGTCGCTTGGCTGAGTTTTATGCCCCACGCATGCGTACTTTGTACGTTTTCACAAGTCGGACACTTTTGCCCCGTGACAAGCGATCGAAATTGTCACGGCAATGTATGCAGCGTCCCTCCAGTTTTGCTTCCACCACTCGTTAGGCTGTGTGTTCGGGCGCTGCTGTCTACTCCGCAAAGCTTTAGCGCAGGATGCCTATAGCCGAAGCGCAGCCGCGACCAGTCGTGAACGCAGCGCATGGATGGAGTAAATGAAGAAAGAAAGCTTCTCGTTCCTCCATGGTGCAGCGTAACGCGCTGCTTCTAGGCGGCCGGTTGAGAACATGCGTGCACTCATGGATGGACGCAGTGCCATATCTCAGCCGCGTGACCAATTATCCTATCTTACCAGTCATCGTTTTACCAATTCGCCTTTGAAGAATCAGCAAGTCGCAAACGCGCTTGCACCGTGCTGAAAGCATTAAATACATTGATTTAGGTATGGCACACAATGACATTCTGTGGTTTGAGGTGACTTCCGTCTTTCTGGACTTTTACATTATGTTGAAACAGCGCAAATTCGACGCAATAAGAAAAGGGAAGTACACATGAGTAGCACTGCTAGCTTCCGGCTGCGCCGGGGTAACAGGTTTTTCAGAGTCGAGACGCGCGAGGATAACTCGCTGCACGTTACATGCACACCACCAGAAAGTCCGAGCCCGGCCCGGGCCGGCGTCAAAATACCCGAACCCGTGCAGTGCTTTAGCATATCCTCCTGAGAGGCGAACACAACCATCGTATATAATCGCTCTTCAAGCTGGTTTTTATGGTCTCCTGGTATGTTATGAGCAAAAAAAAAAAACAACAACTTTTAAAACATAAAGGCTACGCGGCTAGCTACCAAAGGCTGCGTCATCATGTAGATGAAAAAAAGAATTCTCTTCATCATCTCTTCGGCATGGTATGGTAAATCTGCATTTCATTGCTTAAACACAGAGATGAAGATGGAAATGCCTGTAGTACATTGCCACGTTGCCGCCGCGTCTGCTATTTTCCCACAATCCCAATGATTTCGAAACACACCTCAAGGTTGCTTTCGGCTGCCCGGGATGACACAGAGGTCTATATCAATTGAGTGTCAAATTTCTCGAAATCGGACGACAAGAATATGAGTAAACTAATTCTTTACTGTTACACATACACCGTGCTTCATACCAAGAATGAATACTTTGCGTAATCACTTACGAATGAATTTCAATTAAAATGTTGAAAGCAGTGGATTGTACGACGGGTCTTAGGAGGATACAGCCGAATGAACCAAAGTCTGAGAATTACCACTACACGTGTTAAGTAAACGCGACTTAAGGAATATGGCTTGTCGCTGCATTGGTGGGTTGCTATTCGCATAATCGTCCACAGTCATCGTGAGATTAGTTATGCTGTAATTTTTTGTCCTTCTAAGCTTTTCCAGGTGGCGCTGTGCGCGTTGTTTACATTGGTTCATCTGGTGTCTGTTCTTACGAGTGTGTCTTACTGTACTCTAACGAAAGCTTAGAGGGAGTGTTTTTTTTTTTTTTTTTTTACGAATATCAGTAAGGCACACTATGCTTACGACGCGCGCCTTATTTCCCAGCTGAGATTGAGCGCATGTTGTAAGCCCAATTGCATCTACCACTCAGCTTGCCTGGCGTTCTCCATGTTGGTTTCGCAAGGAACCGTTCCTCAAATGCATGAGAGCGGAAGATTACTCCATTTAAAGACAAACCCAAAAGACAACGCAGTTTGTCCCTATGTGGCACAAGGGTAACTCCTCTTACAGTGATAGAGCCCCAGACGAACTGCATGATGTTTGCTGTTCAGCGCTTTTTCACTCTCGATGATAGTGATTATTTTAGTGCCCAGTGGCCTCGCGTGGTAGCACGCTAGTACTTTGCGTTGCTACGATGGGGCGGCCGTCTTCAGAAATTGCAGGGTTGTCGCGAGATTGGCCAAGAAGTGATCTGTCAGTGACGAGCTTCTCTTTGCACGGAGAAAAACAAAAAAGCAAAGAACACTATGCAGCCTAAATTCCACGACGAGATGCAGACGGAGACAGAGAAAAGCTCGCAGACACTGCAGAAAATAAGGTACGACGAGCGTAGAGCAGTTAGAACTGACTCCGGTCTGAGACATATTTACTTTGCGTCCATCTGCTTATTTTAAATAACAAGGAATGTAACTTCCTTTGTTTGAAATCTCTGAGTTATACAATGCAAGTTCTTACTTTTCCTCCCATGGACGAGATCACTTACGCTTGCATTACATCATGATTACATTTAAGGAATGTATGGAACGTCACAAGCATGCAGTACATGGTAATGAGAAATGGAAGTGCCACTGAAATATTAAGTTATCTCTGCGCCTCTACACATTTTTTATCTGTTTTCTACGAGGAACGTCAGAAACCGATTGAATTTCTATGTGACTTGTGACAAAGAAGTAAAGTCACTGCAGCTGACACCTTTCTGTCTGACAGGCAACAAATAAGAAATGAAACCTTGCTGCTGAAGCCTTTTAAACATTCCTTCTGTCGAAAGTAGTGGGCGGAAAACATGCTTGAATTTTGTACTTTTTAACAAACTTACAGTTCCATTGCGTATAGAGTACTGTCCCAGTTGACTGTTAACATATTACTACCGAAAATGCTACTAAATGCTGGAGCACCGTACCTAGGGGACGCTATGTGGTCTATATGAACGCGGTGGTTAACTCAAGAGGAGAACGAATACTTTTTTTTTTACACAACCTGCAATCAAAGCTACACACAGCTACGCAACAAGATTTCTATGTCAGTTCATACTCCAACTAATAGCTATAGAGGACACGACTTAAGCTGTGAAACGCTTCCGTAACATCAGGGGGTGACTCCCTCAGCGCACTTAAAGGGTGCGTGAACCACCCTCGGGATGATGAAACAACATAGTCCGCGGGTAGCACACGCTGCTGTGAACATATCATCCAAGTTTTGATATCGTACGCGGTGCGTGGAGCTCGCTAGTGGAGCGCGAAGTCACCTTTCTCTCAAACGCCCTCATTTCAACGGAGGCCACGATCCTCACTCTCTTCTGTGTGCTTTATTACGTAATAGAGCACATTGCAATACGCGGCTGCTATTGGTCGCTGCGGTCGGCTACACCATGGCCGCCGCGGGGTGCCGCCACGAATCCACTTAGTGCTCGATGTGGACGACCGCGTTTAGTTTACGTTTAGCGCATCGTAGACATCAAAATCGGAAGTCGTGGCCACGTCTGCGTTAACTCGCTGTCGACAATTGCGTTTGGCTTACGTTTAGTGCGTCGTAGGCACCAAAATCGGAAGTCCTGGCGTCTACGTTAACATCCAAAATGAAATTTGAACTGCGCACCACAGTGACATTTCGAAGGTGGAGGGCTGTGGCCCTGCCCCACTCCGCCGTAGCCTTCACAGTGCAAGATGTTGAAGGAGGACGGGGAAGAAAGCGGAGGCCATATTTTATTGCCAATAACTCCACTTCTGCTGAACGCATTGAACTACTTTTTACGGCAAAGTATTTCTGAAATAGCCTATTTTCACTTCAAAAGTCTTTCTCCACTTCGATAAAAAGTGGTTCAGGGCCCCTTTAAGCACTTTCAACAAGTGACCAGAATGCTGCAGATACGTGAAGAGATTCATACACTTCTCATATTGCAAGTCTTTGAACAGATTAAAGTGTTTACGTGCTACATTCAATCTTAACTGGATGCCGATACATGGTCAGGACAGCTGCTGTAAAAGAAATTGGGCAACCCCTGATCACTTCAAATGCCGATCTTCCTGTGAGCCCCTGTTTTGTTTAGATAGAGGAGATGTAATTCATGGGCTTTTACTGTGAAAGTGTTTACCGAAAATTGCGCAACGGTCTCCGTGCGGTGGCTACAGTGGTGTGGCTGGTTTGCAGGAGGTATAGATGTCCTGGTTTCTACGGCACACGCACTGTAAAAGATGGTGCCGGCGTAGCGTACAGTTGCATGCGTTAGATACAGCGTACAATATAGAACGACTAAGCTTGCGTACAGTCAAGCGTTTTAGAGAGGCGTCAGGTATAGCGTAGTTTTGCCAGATATAGTGAAGAATCTACAATGATTCGTGCGCACAACTCTTTCAAACTTGCAAAGAAGCTTAGGGTAATTACAAAATGAATTAGTAAAGAACTTTGCTCTTCACTACTGTCCTATAACGTTTCGCAGCTTTTTATGTATTAGTTGCTCTATTTGTAAAAGTATACTAACGTATTTTTTAAAAGTTGTATCCAAAGCGCTATTACTTATTTGTAGATATCAGGCGACCATGTCAACATAATTGTGAAAATATGTTGCCCCGTGATCAACCGACTCCGAAAGTCGAAGGACCGCCGTGGTTTGTTGAAAATGCTGAGCTCTTATTGTAATAAATCAAGAAAATCTATGGGGATGGGTGTGGGCAATTGAAAGGAACGATTATAAAGCAAAGATTTGAGTGGCCATATTGTGTCACTCAATTTTTTGTACATTTATTCATTTAAATATTTATTTAATTATTTAACTCAATATATCATTATTAAAAAATGGTACGAAAGGGGAGAGAGAGCGTGGCAATAACTAGAATTAAAGGTGACGCAGTTACATTTTGCGTAAGCAGTTTTTATTGCGATAGCAGTTACATGGAAACTCCAAGCGAATTTCTGCCGAAGATAAAGTCCAAACACAACATCGTCGCCTCGCGCCGTACGCTGTATGTGCGAGTGAAAGCTTGCGAGGGTCAGCCGACGACCGCAACTCTATCTCGCACGCGCGAGGGAGAAAGGCAGGGCGGAAGCGCCGTCTTCTGTCGCGCTTGAGGCACGGGGGAAGGCGAGGGAAGGGGGTGGGGGCCTTCTACTCCGGCAGCTGAGTCGGCTGCTGCTTTCGGCACGGCTGCGCGGGCGCTGTATCTTGACAGCGATCTGCGACGTGGGCAAAGTGCGTGCTCGCGCGGGCCTTATCTTCAAAGCGATCTGCGATGTGGACAACGTACGCCCAGTGCCGGTAGCTTGGTATGCGCGCTGCTTTGGACGTTTAGTTCGCGTTGAAGCGAGACACAGCACGAAGGTCAATTCGCTCACTGCTGCTTCCCCCTTCCTCCCTCCAGCGTTTTGACAGCGAGTTTCCGCGGTCATCGAGAGAGATATATTCATGTTTACCCGTGCGCGCGTGATACCATGCTTGTTAATTTAGCTAGTAAACGAATGCTTGCAAGTTTACACGGCCGATAAAACTTATATTCTTGCTTCGTATAGCTGTCTAATAATTTGCTATCGCAATCCATGCTTCGCCTTTCGGGTTCAACTGGGACTCTTTAATTACTGTGACGGAGGCAAGAGTAAACACCGTATTTCATTTGCTTTTTCTCTGGGACCGGCATGTCTTTTGGACAGAGCATAGTTGATTTGTTTTGAATTCGTAGTGACTTATTTGTAGAATTCTTCAGCGTGATAAATAAATAAAGACTTTCGTGGTTCTCATTTATGCAGGGCTAGAACTCAAGGTCACCAGCAGAATGAGTCCAACAAGTTTAGACGCCAGACAGATTGGCTTAATATACGTTCCCTAACCTGATTAAAAATATAAGACAGATAGAGATGCAAGGAACAATGTTAGCCGGAACGATAAATGGTAGTTGTAGTGCATGGATGCCACGAAAAAGGGAAATTTTGGCATGTAAAGCTTCAGAATTCAAGAAAGGAAAATGTCTCTCACAGTTTTATCCAAATACTAATGAAATAAATAACGTTGGATGACAAAAAGGTTCTAAAGCTATAGGAGAAGCAAGGATTTCGCGACGTGCAACACGTAGCAAAACAGTGCAAACATCTACGGTGCCTTAATCGGACATTCAGAAACGACAGCAATAGTTCTTGCGGTTCCTGATTTCCCAAGTGCATTAAATGCGTAGCATGTACACTATTTGCAAGCGTTTTGCTGCTGCAGTTTTTCTAACAATATTAGGAAAAAAAAAAGAATGAAGCGGCGGTAGGGAAGCGAGCGGTTTCTCGCCACTGCCGCTAGAAGTAGAGCCGGCGCGAAGATCGATGGCACACGCTTGAATCGGCACAGTACACCGCGGAACGAAGCCCCGGTCGATTATTTCACCGGATTAACGCGCAGTGGTGCCATGGTTCTGCGTTTTCCGTCTGTATGTGACGTGCTACGCACCGCGGTCGCTGAGTCCGCAGAATCAGAGACGGGAGATAGAGAGAGATACCAACTCTAATGGTAAGCTGAAGACGTTAGCCCGGATGATCATCTGGCATGCTATGCCAAATCCTGGGTCTTATGGAGTGTTAAAATTCCGTGCTCGTGACGTCTGCGGCAGAAAGGATGTTCCACATCCGCCCCAAGGATTGCGAGTGGTGGCGCTGGCTAACACTCCCAGGGTTAATTCTAGTTGTAAAACATAAATACCCCAGAAAGTGGATGGGAAAACGGTTCCGCTGTAGCTCAATGATGAGAGCATCGCACGCGTAATGCGAAGACGTGGGTTCGTTCCCCACCTAAGGCCAGTTGTTTTTTCATCTGTTTTCATTTCCATTAATTTATCATTTCTTTCATTCAATCAGTAAGTACAAGTAATTTCCCCTATGTTGTCGTTGGTGTCATTGTTTGTTTGCTTCTTATGGTATGATAATAAATATCGGGCCCAACGGTTCCCTTTCTTCTCGTTCACACACACACACACATATACAGGGTGTTTCAGCGAACACTTTCAAAAATCCTAAAAGTAGGTTTTTTGAGAAAAGTAGGAATTATCTTAAGAAGCAAGCTTTATAGTTCGGCGGACGTCAGAAATTATGAGAAACATGCGAATTACATAGTTAATTACTAAAATTCTCTAACGAACGTTTTAATTAGCGACGTTTGGCGGTTATTGCTAATGGCGAGTTTGTAGCTACGGGGACGACGATGCCGTATAAGTTTTTAAAGCAAAGAAAAAGTAACTCTGTAAAGCCCTGCAGCCAGTATTTCATGCGGAAAAAAATCAAGTATTTTTTTCCGCATGAAACCGAAACGCGGCGAACATGGTGCGCCGGAAATCTAGTGCAAACGTAACGTCCGCTGATGACGTGTTGCGGTGACTGCGGCGCCCAATTCGAAATGTCTGTGGTGATTCCCCAGGCTAGGGAGCCTCAACGCTCAGCTTAGACCACGGCTGGCGTTATTTTTTCTTTCGTTGGCAGGGGCAAGAAAGAGGCTAGCCATCGCCAACTACACGATCACCCGCTTTGGGAGCCCTGGCAGGCGTTGCCGGCAGGTTTGCTTTTTTTTTTCTTTGTCTCGACCACTTCTGACGTCGCCACTTGACGAGCTAGATGTAAGGCGTCGACATCCGTACATTTACTCGTTAGGTTCATCTGTTGTTCTTTTATAATCGCTGCGTGTTAGGAAGCGCATGAGACAAAGGAAAGGTTCGTTTGCGGGGCAAGGAGGACGTTCGCGGCAGTGGCTGCATGCTGTTAGTTCTTGTGGCTTGTAGCGCCAGATTTACAAACGCGTTGAAGTTTCCCGATAAAGTGCGTGTTTTTGGGGTTCGCGTGCGACAAAGCCATTGCATTGCCACTGGACTACCATTGCACTACCATAGCACTACCATTGCATTACCAGTCCATTTGAGGATCAAGGTTTCAACGCCGCAGCGTTAATATTGTGCAAATGTCCGCGCCAACGCAACTCCAGTACTCCGTTGCCGAGGAAGTGGACATTGTGTTGGCTTATGTGAGCGCGCAAAAGGACGCGGAGCTGGCATCAATGCTGTGTGCTGCCCAAGATGCAACGAAAAAAAGATGACGCCAGCCGTGGTCTAAGCTGAGCGTTGAGGCTCCTGGCTGTCGCTGTGCAAGCTCGCCCCACTTTTGTATCGATATTTAATTGGTTTAGGACCACTGGATCAGTCCATGCACAGAAAAGGAAGCGACCAGCCAGCGCAACCGATGATTTTGACAGGGATGTACTGGCATACGTAGCTGTCAGGCCGGAAGCAAGCGTCAGGGAAATTGCCAGCTCATATGGAGCGAGCCCAGCTTCAGTTTGGAGGTCACTTTCAAGACACAGCTACCACCCATATCATGTGTGTCTTCACCAAGAGCTCACACCAAGCGACTTTCAAAAATAGCTCGATTTTTGCAACTGGTGCCTTATTCAATGCGAAGAAGATCCAGAATTTCTAAACAGAGTGCTTTGGACCGACGAGGCCCAATTTTGTAGGTATTCGAATGTCAATTTGCACAACGCACATTATTGGTGCGATCAGAATCCACACTGGCTTCGTGAGCATAAGCACCAGGAGGTGGTCAGTGAACGTATGGTGCGGCATTTATAACGGCCTTATTGTTCGTCCTTACTTCATCGACGGAAACCTTACAGGAAAGAAGTACACAGAGTGCGTTTTAAAGGGCGTCGTCTCCGAGTTTGCCTCAGAGTTACCACTGGCTGCGCTGAAAAAAAAATGTGGTTCCAGCACGACGGAGCCCCGCCGCATTTTTCTTCACCGGCTCGTAAATTCATTGACGAGTCCCTTCCCAACCAATGGATTGGACGTGGTGGAAGGCCACCCTGGCCGCCTAGGTCACCCGATTTGTCCCCCTTGAACTTCGTTCTCTGGGGATATGTTAAAAATGAGGTTTTCAAGAAGGAACCAGCCAACGTCGAGGATATGAAGCAACGTGTGAGAATCTCCCTCGACAACATTTCCAGACAGATGCTTTTATCTACTGTGAACTCCATGAAAGAGCGCCTTCGTCTGTGCATCGCAATGGACGGAAAACAATTTGAGCACATCATGTAAATATTCTGTGTTGTCGTCCAAAATGATATTACTCTCGTGGAGTGTCCGAATAGGCCTACAACCAAATGAAAGATTGAAATAAACTATATTTGTTCATTAATGTTTGTTACATTACTCAAAACGGCTAAACATAGTATGAAGTCAAGATTTCCTAATCCTAGGCCAGCACTTACAACAAATGGGAGGGTAGCTGGTACGAAACAACGTCGCGCTACCATGCCAAGAAGTTTCCAGCTACGGATCCCTCGGTTATTTTAGCTGTCGACCAAGCCCATACCACTTAAAAATAACTCCTGTCACAATATCAGCACCGCTGAAAAAAACTCTGCACAGTCACAAAAGCGAGGCTTTATTCTTTCTACGAAGCTAGCGTAATGTGAATGGAAATTAAAGGACTGCTTCCGGAGGAAACTGCACTGGCAGAGCACCAGGCCAGAGCCCAACAGCATCTTAAAATCGACAACTGCGTAGTTGGCGATGGTTAGACTCTTTCTTGCGCCTACCAACGAAAGAAAAAATAACGCCAGCCGGGGTCTAAGCTGAGCGTTGAGGCTCCCTAGCCTGGGGAATCACCAGAGACATTTCGAATTGGGCGCCGCAGTCACCGCAACACGTCATCAGCGGACGTTGCGTTTGCACTAGATTTCCGGCGCACCATATTCGCCGCGTTTCGGTTTCACGCGGGAAAAAAGACTTGATTTTCACGGGCTGCAGGGCTTTACAGAGTGACATTTTCTTTGCTTTAAAAACTGATACGGCATCGTTGTCTCAGTGACCACAAATTCGCCATTGGCAATAACCGCCAAACGTCGCTAATTAAAAAGTTCGTTAGACAATTTTAGTTAATGAACTATGTAATTCCCATGTTTCTCATAATTTCTGACGTCCGCCGAACCTGAAAGCGTGCTCCTTAAGAGAATTCCTATTTTTCTCGAAAAACCTACCTTTAGGATTTTTTGAAAGTGTTCGCTGAAACACCCTGTATATATATACACACATCTCTACACACCATCATCACTTGTACAAGTTCCTCTTCTGTATTTATCATCATCAACTGCACAGCTTGTTCTTCTTCGTACCTACCTACCTACCTACCTACCTACCTACCTACCTACCTACCTACCTACCTACCTACCTACCTACCTATATATATATATATATATATATATATATATATATATATATATATATTGAGAGCAGGTTTATTGGCAGTGTCCGTCAAGGACGCTACGAGTTTCAAGAACGGAGAGGCAGCGTGGAGTAGAGCACTGCACGGATTCGGGCTTACCCGAAAGCCCGGGCCGGGCCGGGCCGGGTAAAGCAGTTTTTAGGGGCGAAGCTCCTTATAGCGGCACCCGTTCGTCCCCGGCCTAGTAGGTAGCCACGTCTAATTTTATGAATTGCTCAATAGATGGCGTTGTGTGTCCCTATATGTATGTATACCCATATATACATATGTATGTATATGTATAGTATAACCGGAAGCCGACTTCCGCTTCCGGTTCCGGTTCCGGTTCCGGAAGCCAGCTTCCGGCTTCCGGAGAACGCTTCCGGCGTTTTAGGGGCGAAGCTCCTTATAGCGGCACCCGTTCGTCCCCGTCGTAGTGTGTAACCAGTCTTAACGCTAGTACCAGATGTCGGTATAAACTAAACGTATTTCTCTCTCGTCCGTAGCTAGGTGCGCTGCGGTGCACAAGGGCGTTCGTTCCAGACGCGCACTTTCTTTCTCGTCCGTAGCTAGGGGCGCTGCATTGCACAAGGGCGTTCGTTCCCGACGCGCGCTCTCTTTCTCTCTCGTTCCCGACGCGCGCTCTCTTTATCTTTCGTCCGTAGCTGTGGTTTACCCGAATGATCCCCCGGAGCTTCGCCCCACTCATCATCTTCACCCCGTGGATATGCTGTGATTTTTTTTTCACGGGCTCGGGCCGGGCTCGGGCACGGCGTGTGCTTTTTGACCCGGGCCCGGGCCGGGCTCGGGTTTTTTGACGCGGGATCGGGCCGGGCTCGGGCTTTCTGCGAGTTATTCTCGGGCTTCTCAACTTTGAAAAATATGTATTTTTTGGTCTCGGGCCGGGTTCGGGCCGGTTTCGAGCGAGGCTCGGATCGGGCTCGGGCTTAAGGTAAAGGGGTGGCGGGCCGGGCCGGGCGGGTAACGTAGATTATTTCCGGGCCCGGGCCGGGCCCGGGTCTCGCCATAAAAGTTTTGATCCGGTTCGGGCGGGCCACCCAATGGGAAACGGGCCCGGGCCGGGCCCGGGCCGCAAAAATCGGCCCGTGTAGTGCTCTAGCGTGGAGCACCGTCTCTCCCAAAACACCAGCGAACAACAGCGCGAGCAGAGCGGGCCGAGCGTTGGCGATGCCGCTGGACGGAGGCGCGTCCTCTTCTTCACAATATATATATATATATATATATATATATATATATATATATATATATATGTACCCCCTGCTAACAATTTTCTATTTCTAGCTTTATGGCTAAAGCAATTCTATCGACACGTCAGGTAAATTGTCGCGGTTGTCGTCGCCGTGATGTTCCGCATTAAATCCAAAAGTCATATACATGAGCGACCCATACCCTGTGGGCGCGGGAAAAAGCACGTAACAGTGAGCTGAGAAGGTTGGCGGCATGATGGCATTATTTCCCACGCGCTCAATATTCGGGTTAGTTGTAGGTCACTAATCAAACGCGAATGGGAAGGAGAGCACGCGTCTTCTCCTCTAGCCCTGCAGTAGTTGTGAATGACTGTGCGTGGCTGACGCTTATGGGGCACTCGTGCCATATCTAATTGTTGGTAATCATTGGTGGGTGCAATGATAAAGGACGAGCAGAGGTGGCTGCTAACTTCATGCTGGCTGCCTTCCTTGCCAGGCTGTCTTTCCGCGCCCCTATTGTTGCAGAGTTAAGAGACAGAGGTCATTGAAAATCACGGACAGAGGCCGTCTGTAGTGGACATAAAAATAGGCAGATAATGAAGATGAATCTAATTTTCGCAGATGCGGTGAATCGCGCGGCTGTACGTTCGTTCGCCTCCGCTGCCGGCGTTTTTCATAATGCTTGCGGTGAGGTATTTACAGGTTTACATGGTCCGTGCATTAAACTATGCTTGCTATTTTAATTTTTGGTGAATTATTTACTAAAATTTATATGGCGACTATAAGTAAAGTATAGAATCGTGTAAGGGCCGCACTTTTCTGTCGCGATATTGACGGGCCTTTCATGGGACCGGGCCATTTGACCTCATTTTTCCAACTACGAGTATGAAATCGGCTGTAAACCTCCGCGATCGCCTCCTCTCGACATCCAGTAGCGATGCGCAAAAGTACGCTGCGCGAGACAATTCGCTGTTGAGCCCGATCAGAATCAGCGCACAGAACACGATTGCTTCTCGGTTGGGTGTCTTTTAGGTGCGAAGCACCTTATGCCCCCGTGCTGTCAGCGTCTCCTGTCGTAATCGTCGTCGTAGTCACGGTAAGCAAGCGGCTCGTGCTCGCGCTCGAAGCACCTTATGCGCTCGGGCTGTCGGTGTCTCCTGTTGTTGTGGTCGTAGTCACGGTCAGCAAGCGGATCATGGTCGCGCTCGGCACGCACTTGTGCCACTGCTCCCGCGTTCGTCGTCGTCTTCCATGGCTGGCTGCGCGGCCGCTCATCATTTAAGCGTGGAATTTTACTTCTCTGCTGTCGTCGTAATGGGGAGGCCACGTTTACGGTGTTGTGAGCCATTGCCTAAAGGCAGTATGAGCCCATTAGCGGTGCATCACTGCATGATTCGCACCTCCCCAGATTTCACGTCAATGAAGCTGCATTTCGCTCAATGGGTCATTCGAGCACCGAGTTTTTTTTTCTTTCGACTCCCTAAACGTCCCGTATCCCCTGCTTACCTCCCTCACACTCTATATAACCTTTTACGGTATATGAGGCTCTGGACCTCGCTGCATGCATGCAATGAGCCTGTGCACTGATTTCGACTCGGCGCGCGGCGCATTAGAGCGTTCGTTTTTAGCGTATCGGGTTCGCCCATCGTTTTTTTTTATTTGGCTGTCAAGTTGGGGGTGCGGCCCTCACACGGGTGTGATCCTTACACCGATTTACATGGTAAGAATCTTCCTTCGTGTAATTGTCTTCTACTTAGGTATCACCAATACTACTTCGCATTCCCGGCCAAACTGCACTCTTTTTATAGTACTTTGAGTCCGAGTATAAGCACTGCTGCGAATGACTTCTATTTATTCTGATTTCGAGTGAATCCGGCTTGGCATCATTTTGGTTACTTAGTGAATTCTATAACACTATCAAAAATGTTTTAAAGGTTGCCTGTGGCAGATTGCACAATTCTACTTCATGAGCTCGTCTACTAGAAGAGGCAGACATTACTTGCACAAAAAATGTGAAATGCATAATTGATTAATTAACAACAATAACCAATTAGGTTTTAGCTAATTACCTTATGGCCCATGTTGCAATTTACAAATTCTAGCCGTGTAGTTCGGATGCACTTGGAACTAATTCTCAGGCTGAAATCAGTGTCGAGAAATTAATTCTCTAACTTTGCGGAGAAATGCACTGGCGTGCCAGTCACTTTCTTAACAAAACGTCGTTTTATGCATCGAAGCACAAAAGTATAAATAAATATATAAATTGTGGGGTTTTACGTGCAAAAACCACGATCTGATTATGTAAACGCCGTAGTGGAGGACTCTGGAATAGAGCACTGCACGGGCCAATTTCTTGAGCCCGGGCCCGGCCCGGGCCCGATTTTACGTCGGGCTACCCGCCCGAGCCCGACCAAAAGTTTTATGGCGAGACCCGGGACCGGCCCGGGCCCGGAAATAATCTACGTTACCCGCCCGGCCCGGCCCGCCACCCCTTTACCTTAGGCCCGAGCCCGGCCCGAGCCCGGCTCGAAACCGGCCCGAGCCCGGCCCGAGACCGAAAAAGACCACCGAGTGGCATTAAAAAATAAAATAAAGGAGAGAATGAAACGAATTTATTCTTAAGGCATAAATGCATGTCATATGCAATTATGAACACTATTTGAGCGGTCTGAACGCAAATACCAGCACGTGAAGTAGTACGAATAACCCTGCCGAGCAGTATCGCCAGCACTTTCCAACAGCGCGCCTTTGATGCGGCCCAATCCACTTCTATCACAACGCCCCCACAGTATTTTTACACGTCGGGCGCCTCACTGCAAAGCATGCGCCGCCCCAGCCGCTCGTCCCACTCAACCGTATTCTAGTACACTATATCCGAAGCGAAGCCACGACCACTGATTTCCACGCCACGACCGGTCGTGATCGCAGCGCATGGATGGAGTAAATGGAGAAAGAGAGCTTCTCGTTTTTCCACGGTGCAGCGTAATGCGGTGCTGCTAGGCGGCCGGTTGAGAACATACGTGCAATCATAGAGGGACGCAGTGCCATATTTAAACCTCGTGGCAAATTATCTTATCGTAAAAGTAATCGTTTTAAAAATTCGCCTTTGAAGAATCAGCAAGTCGCGAACGCGCTTACACCGCGCTGAAAGCATTAATTACATTGATTTAGGTAAGGAATACAATGGCATCCTTCGGTTTGAGGCGAATTCGGTCTTTCTCGACTTTTACATTCTGTTCAAACAGCGCGAAATACGACGGAAGAAGAAAATGGAAGTACACAGGAGTAGCACAGCTAGCTTCCAGCTGCGCCGGGCCAACAGGTTTTTCAGAGTCGAGACGCGCGAGGATAACTCGCTGCACGTTACATGCACACCACCAGAAAGTCCGAGCCCGGCCCGGTCCCGCGTCAAAATACCCGAGCCCGGCCCGGGCCCAGCCCAGACCCAGCCCACGGGCCGGGCCGGTCCCGGGCTATCGGGTAAGCCCGAGCCCGTGCAGTGCTCTACTCTGGAATAATTTAGGCCACCTGGGGTTCTTTCACGTGCATCTAAATCTAAGTATACGAGTGTTCTAGCATTTAGCCCCCATCGAAATGCAGCCGCTGTGGCCGTGATTTGATCCCGCGACCTCATGCTTAGCAGTCCAACACCATAGCCGCTAAGCAACCACGGCGGGTAAGCACAAGAGTAACTGGAACGCCAATGCATTTCTCCGCAATGTTCGAGAAATAATATTTCGAAACTGGTGCCATCCTGAGAATTAGATCCTAGTGCATCCGCCTTGCGAACTCTACGGTTAGAATTTGTAAATTGCAACATGGGCCATAAGTTAATATGTTAAAAACCTAATTGGCTAATTTTTGTTCATTAGTCGATTATGCATTTCAATTTTTTGTGCAAGTAATGTCTGCCCCTTCGAGTAGACCAGCTCATGAACTAGAATAGTGCTATCTGCCACAGGAAACGTTTAAAATTTTTTTGAAAGTGTTTTTTGACACACCCCGTTTTTATAGCCTTTGCATGCAAGATGCTATGTTTCCATCCCTAATGCGTAAATGTTGTTAATAATTGGAAGAGCTTCTTTCCCTTTTTTTTATCGCCAGTCGTTAGCATTGCCTGCTGGAAAGAGAATCAATATTGAGACATATCATCCACGTTCTTTTCACACGCCATTGATAGAAGACTCTGCCGAATGCTTCACTGAAGTCTGCAGGTTTCTTTTCAGGGTTAAAAAAGCCCGCAAAGTAACTTGAAGTGAGGTGAACATACATCAACATATTCATTCTCCAGGCATGGATTATCCATTTAGTTGGCTACCTCCTTCCCTTTAAAAAACATAATAAACTTTGACCGGTGTATATATTTAAATATATTGTGTCTGTGCATGGTGTTCTCAGCTGAAATAAAAAAAAATGTTGAAGTGAGGAAACACGGATGAGGTAGCCGCCGCTGGTGCTTCTGTCACGAATTTCAGTGGATTAAAGACAGACAGGGACAAGTCACTCGTTTAAGAGAAACATTTATAATTGCAAAAGGAAACGGCAAACAACACAAAGCAAACAATTTACAAAACGATTTAATTTCAGTAATTCCCCGAAGTCATCAGCTATCTTGATTTGATGAGTCCAAAATATTTACATTGCCTCCCTCGACGTGGCCACGTCACCTCGTCGTCGCGGCTTCCGACGTCACGTCGTTGGGCCCGCCGATTCGTCGTAGACTCGAAGTCGCTGTGTCCGACGTTCGGTCCACTGCTGAGCATGTCAGGAGGTCAGGATGGTGGGGTGACCGAGGCGCCTGGATCGCCCCGTTAACTCCGCTAGCCTGCGGATCGTAGCCGCAGGGAATCCGGGAAGCGGCGCCGTCAGCCTGTAGCTGCGGCTTCCGCTGGGACGTCCACTCAGATCGCGGGTCGTGGCCGCGGCAGCTGAAGAACAGCTTCCACTGCGTTGCTGCAGTCTCCGCGATCCACCCGTCCTGTTCGGCCTCCAGCTCCTTCTCCCTACCTTCGTCCCAGAGCGTAGCTGGGCCGCTCTCTTCGGCTACGTGTCCCTTCTCCCATTGGCCACGTAGCTGCGCGTGCACTTTCGCGCTTCTTCTGCTTTCATGCTGTATTCCTTTTATTCAGACGCTCTTATTTTCTAACTTCTTTCTTTATTTCTGCCACCCCCTCCACGTGTCTTCTTGTTCTCTTCTTATCTTCTGCTTTTTCTTCTTCTCTCTTTCTTCCTTTATTGGCTCATGACATATGCCCACCTTCAAGAGTTTTTCCATACGAAAAACTGCTTCTTTTTCCTTGTATTGGATATTTACCTCGTCTTCATATGTTGGTCCAACTTTAACACTTGATGTCTTCGACCATTCTTGTCATTTGCACCACCGTGTACACTCCCCACACCTCACTTCACTTCACACATTCACTTCACTGCACGCATCACAGGGTTCACTATTCAGCACCAAAAAGTCATTGTCGCGCACTACTATATGAAATCCCCGCTATACCACTTGTCTCTGTAGCACTCAGTGGTCCACTGCTTCACACCAACACTTACACCACTTAACCAACATTACTAAACTAACTACATCACTAAACACCGCTCGTACAACACTACTCACAGTTAGCGATCAGCCTTCACACGACTATACTTAACCACTCCGCCACTACATAATCTACAACAAGGCAAAATGCTTTCCGTGGTTTTCGCCACTTAAGTCCCTTATTAAAAAAATATGCATTTTTACACATCATTAGCTGAAGTAAGTTCTTATGATTTCATCTATCGCAACGATGTCATCATATGAGTCCCTTTAAGAACACTGTTCTATTATTCATATTTATACATGTCAGGCAACAGTTTCTGTAACTTTATGCAAGCTTTTCTTAAATTTTACTGAAGAACTATCCTTCTAACAAACATCCGTACCCAAATATAAGTTACACTTAAATTCTTCTCTTATAGCCTATATTACGTCTTAAACGTCCGTAGTGTTCACAATAAGTTGATCAAGCTATGCAAACCTCATAAGAACCAGTTTCCTCTCCCTAATGAAAGTCCTTTTGTTACCCTCAATGTTGTCGTAGTGCCTTTCTTTTGCGTCACTGTCGAGACTTCCTATGGTGCATACTTTCCTTCTTAATTCTTCTCTTTCCTGCCCCTGCACAGTTCCTGCCTGGCTTTGAAAGTTGCCTGTGGAGTTCAAGTTTCACCTCCTTTTTAATTGGTGAACAAAGCTTGCGGAACTCATGTTTGTTCGTGCGCCATCTCGCTCTCAGCAGTCTCTTCATCTTCCGTCTGTACTTTCGGGATGCATGCCTTCTTGAGCGATTAGTGTAGCTGCTGGTTTTGTACTTGAACTCGAGCTTGAAAGAGTGGCTCTTCAAAAACTCTTTCTTGTTATGGGGACATGCTCGCGATCTGCATTTAAGTACTCGTCGCTCTTGCTCTGGACCTTTGTGACGTTCTTCGTAGCCTCCATATTCAGATGTTCTAAGACTCCCCCCCCCCCCCCCCCCCCCCCCAGATTTAACTCCGGTTTTCATAGTGGCTTTGCACTGAACATAATAATGCGTTGCCCATTAGTGATTTCTTCGGTTCCTCCTCTTGTGTATCGACTGTCTCCCTTTATTTTTCTCGACGCATTTTCTCAATCTGTTCTTTCTCTCTCGCTTCTTTGTTTTCTCTTTCTCTGTTTTCTTTACGCGCTCTATCCCTCTGTCTGCTGTCATCGCCTGCTTAATGCACGCTACTTTCTCGTCACTCGTAAAACTTGTGCACCTGTGGTCGTCTGGATCAGAAAAGTGTTGCTTGCTGGACACTAGTTTGTGCTCACAGGGGTTTCTGCAGTCGAAAGTCACCATCTTTTCACAAGCCTTGCCGCGGTCGGGTACTCTCCCTTCCTGCATGACATCTTCACTTGCTCTGTTGTCAAGACACAACGTGTGCAACGATGCGCTATTCCCCCTCTCGTCAGTGTCCCCCTGGATCGTCGTTTCTGCGGACCGTTCGCCCTCATGAGCACCACCCTCCGGCACGTACACTGCACTACTGAAAACAGACCATCATTCCGGTGTTCTACCCCTTGCTCTCCACTGGAATAGGACTCGGCGGCGCGGTCATCGATAGCCTTATAGTGGTAACTATTCTGTCGCAACAGTTCACTTTTGCGAGGCTTCTCTTCAGGTATGCTATGACTGCTATGTATTAGGTTGACTGCTTCTGGCCTCTTTATCTCTTTCTCTTGCAACTGTTTTTTTTCTTCTGACATGCTTGCAGAAGTGTCGCAAGTTCTAAAGATCAAGCGGCACGGACACGGTTCATTACATCCTCAATTAGTTTGAGGCCCTGCTTCTTGCTAAGCTTTTTCTCGCGAACCGTAGCTAATATGCTGTCCCAATCCATCTCCAGACCACCAAAATATGTGACAGGGCCGGAAATGGCGGAATATCCTGGCAAGCTCGCCAAATTGTCACGACTTTCGGTGGACTTAGGACAGACAGGGACAAGTCACTCGTTTAAGACAAACATTTATAATTGCAAAAGGAAACGGCAAACAACACAAAGCAAACAATTTACAAAACGATTTAATTCCAGTAATTCCCCAAAGTCCTCAGCTATCTTGATTTGATGAGTCCAAAATATTTACATTGCCTCCCTCGACGTGGCCACGTCACCTTGTCGTCGCGGCTTCCGACGACACGTCGTTGGGCCCGCCGATTCGTCGTAGACTCGAAGTCGCTGTGTCCGACGTTCGGTCCACTGCTGAGCTGGTCAGGAGGTCAGGATGGTAGGGTGACCGAGGCGCCTGGATCGCCCCGTCAACTCCGCTAGCCTGCGGATCGTAGCCGCAGGGAATCCGGGAAGCGGCGCCGTCAGCCTGTAGCTGCGGCTTCCGCTGGGACGTCCACTCAGATCGCGGGTCGTGGCCGCGGCAGCTGAAGAACAGCTTCCACTGGGTTGCTGCAGTCTCCGCGATCCACCCGTCCTGTTCGGCCTCCAGCTCCTTCTCCCTGCCTTCGTCCCAGAGCGTAGCTGGGCCGCTCTCTTCGGCTACGTGTCCCTTCTCCCATTGGCCACGTAGCTGCGCGTGCACTTTCGCGCTTCTTCTGCTTTCATGCTGTATTCCTTTTATTCAGACGCTCTTATTTCCTAACTTCTTTCTTTATTTCAGCCACCCCCTCCACGTGTCTTCTTGTTCTCTTCTTATTTTCTGCTTTTTATTCTTATTTCCTTTGTTGGCTCATGATAGTTTCTAATGCGCTCGTCCTGCTATGGTCAGGATTTGCCGAAATAAACCGAAAGTATAAATTAAAAGCCGTGCTCGTCCGCGCCAACAATGATGCCCTAAGCTCTTAGCCACAACAAAAGTGAAAAATTATAGACAACGCAAAACAATCCTCAAATTATGTGGGTAACAGAACTACGGTAATGAAAATGTAGGGGCAGGGGGTTAAGTTATAGATCGCCTAGAGGGGGGGGGGGGGCTCTGCCCCCCCCCCCCTTGAGAACTCCGGAGGGGGCTCAAACCCCGGAGCCCCCCCTCGTAGTCGGCCCCTATGCATCACCCTGATCTTCTCGACTGGGAAACGTTCACGCAGCAGACCGACCGCATTCGGCATAATATTAAAGGCATAAACACCGTCGCCTTTAGAGCACTCGCCACACAAAATCCTAAATTAAAAAAAAATAGGATTTTGTGTGGCGAGTGCGCTAAAGGCGCCACACAAAATCCTGCCACTTGCCAGCGCCAAGCGGAACTTCAATCTCTACGGCTAGGCACGGATAACGCAGACCTTCGTCTGCCTTCAGCATTTGAATTGCGCACAATCACACGTGATATCGTTCGGGAGGAACTTCACGGGTGGTGCTCTGCATATGCGACAGAAACTGACATCGCCCCGTCTCCGACGGGCTTACGAGAGATAATCAAGCAACAGATCGCCTCTGCGTCGCGTCTAACGTGCTCCCACGGCCCTTGCGCTCGACAGTTGCCAACATATGCTGACGTCGTAGCGTTCCCTCCGGCCACCGTGGCCCCTCTACAAACGGACCACTATGTCCCTGTGGCTTCATTGTCGCCACCAGTGCGTACAGTGTCTTACCGCGCCGCTCCGCTTCCGGCTTGACCCATTTGCTCCTACTGTGGCTACCGCGGGCATATCGGCATATATTCCGGTTCTGTCAACGGCGTCAACAGGATGAGCAACGTGGTTATGCACCCGAAGAGCGAACAGGCGTCCGTCCAGCAACGGGCTACCAGAGAACCACCTACCGCTCTTCATTTCACCAATCACCCTCTCCTCCGTACCCTATACCAACACGCCACTCAATTCTCGACAATCTCGCCGCAGGTCACGTTCTCCACGTCGTCGTTCCGTATCACCTCTCCGACCTGCTTGTCATGTCTTCAACGCCCACTCGGAAAACTCTCCGATGTAGTTTTTCGAGGGGAAACTGCATCCGCCGGACAGCCTACAAGTTCTCCAGAGCGACCGTCGAACTTGTCAGTCGAGGGTGGCGATGTGGGCTTGTTGGTCGGTCATCATGGAATGGGATTTGGAAAGCGCAGAAAAAACACGGACACGAGTAGAAACAAAGAGGAAGACAAGCGCTAGTGTTTGCGTAAGGTGTGCCCGTCAAAGCTATCGTTGACACAGGTGCCCCCATTTCGATTATTCGCACAGAATTTTGCCACATCCGGAATGTGATGACGCCTTGTTGCGGCCCTCTCTTCGTGCAGCGACCAGCGCCGTTCTTCGTCCCATCGCGCAATGTACAGTTCGAGTATTCATTGAGGGAATACGTCATCACATTGTTTCTGCTATGTTTCCTGAGTATTCCCACGAAGTTATTTTAGGATGGGATTTGTTGTCTTTGGCGTCCGCTGTTATGTCTTGTCGTGAGCGACTCGTACACCTGAATGCCACCGGTTACTCTCTTCCTGATTATGAAGAACGCATGCGCCTCGTCACCTCCTCAGATTATCTTCTTTGGCCCTCTAGAGAATAAATTATAAGTGTCAATTGCAATGACATTCGGGATGGCCACGTTCGCATTCTTCCCTACGGTCATACGCTGTCTAGAGGAATTATTATTACTCCTGGCCTTGTTCGCTTCTCTTATGACTCTCCATTCCTCGCCGCGTTAAACCAAACTACCGAACATCGACTGCTACCCCATGGATCAATTGTCACTTGCGCTGTTGATACGCAGCCTAATGCAGCTGTTGCACTTTCGACTGTGATACCAAAGTCAACGTCGTCGCCACTCACTGCCTCTTCCACACCGCTGTCGGCAACCGTACGCCCTGACCTGACTCCTGCCCAGAATCGCGATCCGCTCACACTATTAGAAAAACACCTTTCCTTGTTCGACATCAATTCGCCAGCCCTCGGTATGACGGCTGTTGCGACTCATCGCATACACACTGACGGCTCCCGCATTGTTCACCGGCGGCAATATCGCGTGTCTCATAAGGAGTGCGAAATCATCATGGAAAATGTATCGGACATGCTTCGACGGAATATAATACGACCTTCCTCGAGCCCCTGGTCCTCTCCAGTTGTTCTAGTGCAGAAGAAAGACGGATCAGTGCGTTCACCTAGTTTCGTTCTGGATGTCTCTTTCCTTACGGCTCCTGTGTCCTCAGCAACGCCCGTGTGCTTGCGTTGTAGTGCATGTTAAGGAACCCCAGGTGGTCAAAATTAATCCGGAGCCCTCCACGACGGCGTGCCTCATAATCAGAACTGGTTTTGGCACGTAAAACCCCAGAAAGAAGAAGAAGAAGCAACGCCCTTCTCAGAACAGTTTTTGTCTAGCCTCGAAGATTGCCGTCATCAAGCCCGCATTAACACCGACATCGCTCGGGATGTTCGGAAGCATCGCTACGACTCGACTCACCGTGTTATCACTTTTTCCCCTGGAGACGAAGTTCTTCTATGGACTCCTGTGCGTGTTCCCGGTTTAAGCGAAAAATTCGCTAGTCGTTTTATTGGACCCTACACGGTCATTGAGCAGACATCTCCGGTTAATTACCACGTCTGGCCCCTTATAATTTCTTCCAACCACCATTGCCGTGGTACAGAAATTGTGCATGTATCGCGCTTAAAACAGTACACTCGCCGCCTTTTATCATAATGCCGCGCGACCAGGCGGCCGCGTCCACCGCGGGAGGGAATTATTGTGCACATGAGTGCTACCCATAACTGACTCTTCGTCATCTCTACACATCATCATCACTTGTACAAATTCCTCATCTGTATTTATCATCATAAGCCGCACAGCTTGTTCTTCGTCGTTGCTCGAGCTCGGCTGAAATAAATGGTTCCTTATAATATATATATACAATAAAGCTGTGCACAAAGTTTCGTTTAGCACCCTGTACTTAAAAAACACCCCCAGCGCTCTCGTGGCATGCAACGAGCAGTTCCCATCCTTGGCTTCCTTGGACAGAAAATGTGCCGCAGGTCCGAGCTAAAGCGATGCTGCCAGCGTAGTGAGGCCTTGACAGACTGTCTCTGTGGGAAGTAGTCGTATACCCGCCGCAAAGCACATTTTATTGCGATAGCAATTATATGGACACTCAAAAGCAGATTTCTGCCGTCGCCGTCGCCGTCGCCGTGAGGTTCTGTATGACGTCATTTGGAGATGAAATCGTCGCCGGGGGGGGGGGGTAAGTGGTTCTTGAGGGAAAGGGAAAGGTTGGCGCTATCTTCTGCAGCCCTTGAGGGAGCACGGCTCAGCGCGTGCCGAACGCTGTATGTGCGAGTGAAAGGGGGCGAGGGCCGCGTCTTTCAAGGAGAGTGAACGCACGGCGGAGAACAAACGCGCGTTCTGCGCCGTGCTCGCTTAAGGGCTGCAGAAGTAGGCGTCTCTTTTCTCCTTTACAATCACCATATATGAAGAGCAAACGCGCCTTCTTCCGACGTGCGAAAGGCCGTTGGGGAGGGGGGGGGGGAGGGAAGTGAGGCGACGTTTAGCTGCGGCACCAAGTGCCTATTTATATCAGAGGCTCCGGCAACAGTCACCAACGCCGCACGCATTTTGAGCGAACGCAGGCAAAACGCCGATGGCGTCGACAACAGTTCTGCGTGTTGCCGATGCTGCTGCATGTCCAAGTTTTACAGCTGATAAAGCTAATATCATTACTCCGTATAGCTCTCTACAAGTTAGCTATCGCAATTGATGCTTCGCTTTCAGGTGAAACTGCGACAACTTTTTCAAGTCCTCCGGAACATTACTAGTAAACGGAAGGCAAGGGGCCGTACCTTTCAGCGGGCAAAGAGCAAACAGGTTTTGTTAACGCCCGCTTTCATTGGTAACATTTGACCCTGATTCCTACGTGCATTTTCATTCAGGACGCTTGATGTTCCTCACCCCCCTGCAGAAGCCCTGCAGATCCAATTGAGTTCGGGTGGACCTCGCTAGCCGCCCTCTCCTAGCAAGTGTATAGGGCCCGCCACCTTTATTTCTTTTGCATAGTATGTGCACTTATACGTGAGCGCGCTTTCAACGTGCCATTCATGACAATCCCCAAATTATTGTTGCCAGACGAAAAATGGGAACGAAAAAAATATGTATATTTTCTTGTAATAAATAAGGCAATTTTTAACCTTAGTCGTGAGGTGGAATCAACAAAGAGGCGAAATCTATTGCCCATAAATAGGTCAGTAAAATTGAAATGAAAAACCTAGATGCCCCGCAAGATGAAGAAAACTCCTTTTCGTTGGCGTTCTTCTGAAGATGAAACCCAGGCTGCTACTTAAATGCGTGACGAAAACTCAAGAGCACTAAATACTCAGTCCTGGGCAGTTTATGCTGCTTCTGGAGCGGGAACGACGCAATTCTGTGATAGCTTCGTGTGGCCATGTACAATAGGGACAAAAAACTAACAAGAAGTGGACTTCGCAGACGTAGGCCATGGTAAAAAGCTTGTAAAACAAAGATTAGCGGTGTCTACATACTGCTTACTCCTGTGAAAGTCCAACCAACGAGCATCGATCTGGCGCCACATTATGCACAGTGGAGTTTCCTGCGGCCTGAGTCTCAGCTGGGTGACGACAGCTTCGATAAGGATGCACCGAAAGCTGTCACAGCAGCTTCAATACTGGTATGAAACGAAAAATATGTAGATTTTATGCATTGCGGTTGTCAATGTTATGCAAAGCAGGTAGCTGTTCATCATGCATCGTTTGGGGTTGAGTGAAACTTTACCAGAGGGATGAACACGTGTGCGTAAGGAGAGATAATGATTGTGTTATGCGAGCATGTGCAAGACGGCAGCAACAGGGCGACGACGATGACGACGATGCAACGGCGGTGATGGCATGGATCCTGATTTGTTGCACTCCGGCGAAGATAGGCTTACCTAAGCAAGGTTCTGCGCGATACAAACATGCGCGAGAAGAGCACGAGTACGGGTGGAGACTTGCCCGTCCTTGTGCTCTTCTCGTCCATGTTTGCATCGTGTAGCACCTTGCTTAGCGATGTATGACCCAATCGCCCAACAACATGCACTATACGTTTAGCTGCTGTGCCACACATGTCCGACCTCATGTAATGATTAGGCTTATGCACTACACCATTTACAAGCCAACGCCGAAATACAAGCACCAAATCTGGCGGGTGTAGAATGTCCGGTGTCGACGTCGCGCTGCCACGTGGACGAATACAATATATGATGTTTGTCAAGGAAGGAATGATGATGTCAGATGCACGCCCGCAGAAGTAGGGCACCTATGTAAATATATTTAGGCATTAGGGCACACCGTGTCACAGTGGTACATACGCCTTCTGGAGTATTGGCCAACAATGGGCACATACCCAGTGGCCCAAGAATGGGGTAGGCCAAATATAAATGAATTAAGAAAATCAAAGATGCCGTTTAATGTGATGCGCTATTATTTCACAGATGTATCTGTGCTCTTTAAATACCTATGAGCCAACATTATGCTATACGCATGATTTAAGTAGTGATTTATTGTTTTGTTACGCGGAAGAGCAACCTTAATATTTCAATTTGGTTTGTATATTTGTATGGAGTCAACGTAAACTGATAGTTTCATGTCAGGACTATTCGAAAAAATAGTTACAGGCCTGCGCGGCACACGCAGCACAGTCACAGCGTAAGCTGGTTGAGCGGCGCAAGAGTAGCTCCAATTTCGGCACAACGCACAACAAGGTCTTCGCGGCAAAGTGTCTTCGCCTCGATTTTGACGAGAAGGATCTGAACTGTCCGCCCGGCGACGGCGAGCTGTGGTTGTACTGCTCTCTGCACAGCAGTCTGCTGAGCCCGATGATGCCTGGTTGTAGCCGCGCACGTAGCTCTACGATTCGCTTCTTCAGCAGCGGTTCGTACGTGGCGAGGAGACGCCATAACCTGTACTGAAGAGGCACCCAGAATACGTGGCGCACATCTAACATCGGGATAACGTTGATTGCGCGCCTCGTCTGAATCGCATCGCGTCTTAATCGCATCTTGTCGCGCGCGGCGGTTGCAGGCACGTTAACTAGATGGCGACACCATACTGTCGGAGGCTCGGGTCGTCCGCGCCTAAAGGGAACATTTATAAAGGCGTATAGAGGGAAAATTTCTTCTGCCTGATAGCAAGCGCTTCCTTGGCTCAGTGGTAAAGTATCCGACTCCCACGCAGCGTTCCTGGGCTCGATCCCGGCGGAGAGCGGATACTTTTCTTCGCATTTCCCGCGATAGCAGGCTACGGGGTGGAGGCGGCGGCATCATCACGACCAGAAACGCTATTGGAATGAGCCCATAACAGATTACGCTGTAAAATGACATCCATGTTAAGGCTATTTCATATGATGCGATTTTCATCGCACCGGAAGTGGGATTTCCGTCGCATGCGACGAAAATCGCAGTAGCAGTGCTGACCCCGCGACTGCTTATTAAGCTCGCCAAGCGAATGTGCAAACTATACTATATCGGCCACGGAGGCCGCATTTCTATGTGGGTGAAATGCGAGGACACCCGTGTACTTGTATTTATGTGCTCGTTAAAGAACCCCAGGTGGCCAAAATAATTCCGGAGTCCCTCACTACGCCGTGCCTCATAATCAGGTCGTGGTTTTGGCACGTAAAACCCCATAATAAATTAAACTATTTATTTATTTATTTAAATAAACCTTACAGATCCAAAGGGCATTGAGTAAGGGGGGTTTACTTATTACAATGAAAGCACAAGCAAACAAGTATGGTACAAGGTTGCAATGCAAGTGAACATCAAAACGCCACGCAACAGAGTAAATTGCAAAATATAAAACTAGTTTCAAACGCAAGTGAAGCAAAAAAAAAAAAAAGAAAATGCAGCACAACAGAATACGTTTCCGAAATAAGCACTGAAAGAGCCGTTGAATGCAAGTGAAGAAAAAGAAAAAAAAACACAACACATCGCAAAACAACCAAACGAAGAACTTAAACGACGAGACCATGTTACAGCACTATTAAAAAATATGTACCTCAAGCTTGTGACGAAATGTGTTCAGGTTATTATCAGAGGCGATATCATTGGGAAGATCATTCCACATGCGGATGGCTTGTGGAAGTGCGGATGTGTTAAAAGCATTCGTGTTGCCAAAGATGCACGTGAAGCTGAGGTGATTATGTAGCCTGCGTGACATGAAAAGGGGTCGTTGAAGGTGTAACGAGGCTATTTTGTTGCTGTAGACGTACATGTGAAACTGGCATACGAGAGACATTTGACGGCGAATGGCCAATGGTTGAAGGGAATCATCAAGCTTAAGTTGAGTCACACTTGAACGATTGTCATAGTTCCTTGAAATGTAACGGGCAGCTATGTTCTGAACTGCTTCAAGCATGTTAATTTCATAATGAGCGGAAGGGGACCAAACAGATGAGGCATATTCAAGTTACAGGCGGACGAAAGTTACATAGAATAATTTGCGAACATTAGAGGGACAATGACGGAGGTTGCGTTGTAGATAGCGTAGTGTTTTTGAGGCGTTCGCGCAGGCAGCAGTGATGTGATCAAACCAGGAGAGGCCTGGGGAAGGTGAACGCCCAGATATATATAAGATGATTCCTCGGACAGCTTGTCTCCCTGTATGTGGTAGGAAAAATTGGAAACGTCACGCTTACGTGCGAAAGAAATAATTTCGCATTTATTTTATAGTATTTAGGGTCATGAGCCAGGTGCTATACCAATTAGAGATAATGTTGAGATCGTCTTGATGGATCAGGTGGTCATCGGGACTGTTTATTGCTCTGTCTAACATGCAGTCATCAGCAAAGATTCTAATACTTGATGATATGTTGTTTGGTAGGTCATTTATATAGATCAAGAAAAGAAGAGGGCCTGGAACACTGCCGTGTGGAACGCCAGAAAAGACGTAGGAAATGTGAGAGGAAGTATTATTAACAATCGTGAACTGCTTGCGAAGTGAAAGGAGATTCCGAAGCCATGATAAAGTGAGAAAATCTAATCGAAGGGAAGATAATTTAGAAATAAGGCGACAATGGGCAACACGATCGAAAGCTTTGGCAAAATAAAGAAATATGAAATTGGTCTGTAGGCCATTGTTGATGTTGGAATGAAGGTCAATGGTCAATTCCAGTAGATGCGTTTCGCATGACATGCCCTTCCTCAATCCGTGCTGGTTTGGAAAGAAGAATTTGTTAGTCTCCAGGTGATTGTAGACCTGGGAGGTGATTATATGCTGACGAAGTTTCCAGCAGATGCATGTGAGTGATATCGGAAGGTAGTATTCAGATAAAGTCTTATTTCCGGATTTAAAAATGGTATTATTTTAGCAATTTTGAGTCGTCTGGCAGTTGTCCAGATGACAGTGACTTTCGAAGAATGTGGTATAATATTGTGCTAGATATAAAACGGTATTTTTTAGAATTTTGGAGTTAATATCATTGATACCAGCTGTTGAAGATGCCTTAAGGTGATTAATTTGACATGCGATACCATCCACCGTGATTTCAATGGGCTGCATGTACTGATAGTTGTGCTCAGGGACATAGGCACGCCGGAATGATCTTCCCGAGTGAATACAGATGATAAAAACGTATTAAATGTAGACGAACACTCAGAATCTGAGAGTGGAATGTTGTTTTCATCCAGTAATGATAACTGATTTGTGCCTTGACCAGGGGATATGAAGAGCCAGAATTTCTTTGGATTATTTGCAAAAGGGAAGGCAAATCGGCGTGTAAATATTTATCTTTGCCATCGCATATTGCAGAACAGTAAGTCCTCAAGTATTGTTTGCATTGTTCCCAAGCAGAATATGTACCAGCGCGCTTCGCATTACAGTACAAGCGTTGTCCCCTGTTTCTTTGTTTACGAAGGGATTTGGTGAACCAAGGGTTTGATTTTTCGTTAGAAATTGTGATAATTGGGATACATTGGTCAATGAGCGAGGACATTGTATCTCTGAAAAGCGCCCACTTTTCACTTACAGACCGATTGTGGAAATACGGTAGTAAAACTAGATTTAAAGATGCTTCGAGCTCTACGTTCATTTTGTTATAGTCAGCTTTGTTGCAGTCCCGTATTTTCTTTTTTGATATTCCTGTGAATGGTAGAGGCAAGTACAATGTTACTTCAATTAAATTTGGTCACTAAAGCCTTTTTGGCAAGGCACTGTCTTAAGTGTTTCCGGAGCGTTCGTCAGTAACAGGTCTAACGTGTTCACACCACGGGTCGGCTGATCAATCACTTGAAACAGGTTAAAGTCTGAGGCTAAGTTGGTGAATTCTGTTGAAAGGTTACAGGGTGACGATAAATTGGTCCAATCAATTAGCGGAAGATTAAAGTCTCCGAAGAGGTAAATTACATCTGTGGAACAAAGATCTTTGGCATTAGTGATACTAGCATGAAGTTCGTGTACAAAGGTATTGCTAGAATCCGGCGGACGGTAGCAAATCCCAATTAGGATTTTAGTGTATTTAGTCACACAGACTATGCTGCTGCCGCTGTTTTTGGTGAGGGCGCCACTGCTACGGTACGCAATCCAGACGCCAGTTCGTGCTACAATGTGGTTGCCTCAGGACTTATGCGTGTTGATGTGCTTTTCCGTGCGCATTCTCGTGTGCTGTTTTTGTTTGATCGTGTGTGTGAGCAGCTTGCCTCATGTTTCTTGTGCTTGAGTACGGTTCTCTGGCGTGTGCGTGTGTGGCAGACGGTTTTTTCTAGCGGTGTGATGCCGCGAAGCTGTTGTGTGCCACTGTGCAACTCGAACGCAAGAAGCGACGCTACTGTGAAGTACCACGAATTCCCCTGCGATCTACAGCGTCGGGAAGCATGGCTGAATAACATTTCTCGCCAAGGGCCGTCAGGGAGCGGAAGCAAGTGGGAGCCAAGCGACAGGTCGCTGGTATTTTCATTACATTTTACTGAGAATGACTATAAAGGGAACACGAAGTTTGGGCTTGTGCTTCCAACTGCGGTCCCGACTTTGTTTCCCGGTTATCCGCCGTACATGCACAAAGAGAACGCGCAGCCCAGCAAACATTTTTTTTTTTCGAGCCGAGGAAAAACAGCGGCCGCAACTGTCAACTCAGCCGAGACGCGCTCGCCAAGTGGCGGTGACGTGACGCAGCAGGCCGCACCTTTTTTATGTAAAAAGAGCCACGAATGAATTGGTCAACTCCGAGGTGTCCAGAAGGCACGCGATGCGGCGGTGAGGCTTGGCCTTCGCGTCCCAACATGGGAGCGGCCCGCAGTCTTGACCCTATAAAAACGGGGTGAAGATTCTTCCGACTATCTACCTACCTAGTGGCCGTGCCACTACCAGCGCAGAGAGAATATTGAAATGTGCGAGCGGAGTTCGGTTGAAGAGAAGAACGAAGCTGGGCTGGATCGGGTGCAGCGCCGTGGACTGTTTTCGCTGAGCGATACCTTCGCATTCATCATCTTGTAAATAAACGCGTTCCATCGTTTTGGGGTCGCCTTGAAGAAACACGTAAATCCACTCCCGATTATTCGTAATAGAGGACTTCTTTTCATTTCATGTGAGTCGAGCGTGCAGCCTTCATGGAGAGGCTCACTCTACAAAAGCTTGGCACTCCTAGGACAGGCTTTTCACAAATGTGGGGTGATCGGCACTTCTAATAAGGACTTTAATATTGAACCTGTAATGTGCAACTATAAAACGCCTTATTTACGGCCTCATTAGAGTCACTGTCGCGCATACAAACGTGAGCGTGGAAACGCTTCTCCGTGAACGGCTGCACCCGAGCTGTGGTGCCAGAGCGGGCGCGGGGAGAACTAAGGCCCGAGATGCCGTTTCGGCACCACGCAACGGGCCGCACTTTTTTTTTATTCAGCGGCCGTACCCTAGCTTTGGGCAAACATGCCCCCGCGTGTTGTCACAACGCCGGCCGAGAAGCTCCAGCGAAACGCTAATCACAATGAAGCAAGGCGCGGGCCCGTATACGCGCAAAGACCACTCCGTTAGTTCAGATGCGGCAACAATGTGCTGCTGCGTGTTCGCCGCACGCTGCAGCTCAACGCCGAAAGCGCTCAGACGTGGCGCTGCGGGAACAGGAGGGCGAGGCAACAACGTCAACAAAACCCTGCAGTCCCAAAGCACGAAGCGGACGCACACATCGCGCTCGCTGTGAGCAAGGCGCAGTACAGGAACGCGAGGTCAACACAAGGCGACAACGCCGACAAGAACCTGTAGTTCTAACCGGTGCTGCTCGAAGTAATCGAGTTTTATCTGTTCGTGTGTCTTCTGCACTCACCACATCACGCGTGCTTACTTAGCGTACGTTTACTGCAATTCATACTGCCACTTCAGCTATAATATTCTAACATGTTGCTGTCGCATTCCTTGCTTCGCCCTTACTGACGAAAATGCTTTTTCTTTTGTCCAAACTGCAGAAAAATGTCATTCATTTGTGGGGCTTGACGCCCCCAAGCCACAATTCAAGGCTCCTCCAGCCCCTTACCGAAACACTGAGTGTCATGCTAGAACACAGTAGTTCAGGTCGACCTCTCAGCGTTTCTCACACACACACACACACACACACACACACACACACACACACACACACACACACACACACACACACACACACACACACACACACACACACACACACACACACACACACACACACACATATATATATATATATATATATATATATATATAAAACTTTGAAACGATTTTGTATCACCAGCACACGTATTATTTGCTCCTTTTAAAGTCTGGTCAATAATTTTCTAACGCACATGTTTTTAGGGGCGAAGCTCCTTAGGGTGTGGGTCTGTCCCTCCTCTGTAGTAGTAGTAGTAGTCGTCGTAGTAGGTAGCCACGTCTACTTTTATGAGAAAAAAAACACCGCATATCCACGGGGTGAATGATGATGAGTGGGCGAAGCTCCGGAGGGAATCATCGGTAAACCGTGAATCTTCCGTGTAATTCGCCCAGTCTCGCCGCACTAAATCGAACGATTGACTTCCACCAATGACACGCGCCATATGTGACGTCATTCCTATTTTATAACAGCACCCTTCATTATAATTGCACCATCTACCGCTTAAGGGGACGCTAGCACAAACGCGTTAGAAACGTGCAGTACTCTAAGGGGAAGAGGCCACAGCGTCTTACGCAGCCCTTTACACATGCCGGAACGTGCACCGCGTTTGCCGACGCCATCAGCGTTTATGAATACGGGGGTAAGGCGGAGAGGCCACAGCGTCTTACACCAGCTTCTTGCACGGGCCGTAACGCGCTAGCACAAACGCGTTAGAAACGCGCAGTCTTTCGTTAATGTTGGGTATTTATTGCCATCGTGGTGCGTCTGTCCATGTGGGCTTCGTGGCGTAGTGGTTAGCGCCACGCGCTCAGAAGCGAGGGGTCCCTGGTTCGATTCCGCTACGGCCACAACTCTCGGAATTTTTTTTAACACGAAAGTGTTTTATGCCGGGGTCCACCAAGACTTCACTGACGTATTTCCGTCGACGTAAAATACGTCATAGAACATAATACAAAGAAAGAAACCAGAAGAAAAAGTTCCACAAACATGCAAAATTTGGAAATCGAACCCACGACCTCTCGGTCCGCGACGATAGATCGCCGAGCGTTTAACCCATTGCGCCACAAACGCATTTGCAGAGAGCTACACAGACGCGCCTTATATATCTAACACTCCTCCGTGTACCCGCGCTCTTGCTCGGGGCGGTGCCGCTGCCTACGAGCAGAAAAGAGAAGTACTGCATTATGACACTAACGCGCACCGACAGTGAACGCTTCGGTGGTCTCAGCACTACGACGCCTCGATGCCAGCATTCGAAGGGACGCTGGCATCAAGAAGCACTACCAACGCCACCTAGGTGGCGTTCACCGTACTCAGCACAGCGGAGCGTGGCCTCCGCAATTAGCTCTGAAAATGTTTCTGAAGTTGATCGCGGAGGCTGCAATTACGACGCGCTGTACGCGCTGATTTGACTCGGTGACGATTCAGTTACGTGCTTTGTCTTGCGCGTTGTATTAGTGTGTCAGTTACGTGCTTCGTCTTTCGCGTTGTGCTAGCGTGTGCAGCGTAGTGCAGCTTCCATATGCACGACGGTTGCTCATGGTCATCGACGTTGGTAGTCGTGATGGAGGAGACGTGCCACCAGGCGTCAGCGTGGGTGCATCAACGCCTAAGGGCGCTTTAGCCACAAAACACCAATAGACATTATATATCAATGTGCAATAAACATTACACTACTTCTGTGAAGACACGTTTCACTTTCGTGTTCTATACCGATTCCTATATAAGAGGGATCAACCACATTTTTTTCTCAGAAAAGTAGACGTGGCTACCTACTACGACGACTACTACTACAGAGGAGGGACAAACCCACACCCTAAGGAGCTTCGCCCCTAAAAAAAATTCCGAAAGTTGTGTCCGTAGCGCAGAATCGAACCAGGGACCCCTCGCTTCCGAACGCGCGGCGCTAACCACTACGCCACGAAGCGCACATGGACAGACGCACCACGATGGCAATAAATACCCAACATTAACGAAAGACTGCGCGTTTCTAACGCGTTTGTGCTAGCGCGTTACGGCCCGTGCAAGAAGCTGGTGTAAGACGCTGTGGCGTCTCCGCCTTACCCCCGTATTCATAAACGCTGATGGCGTCGGCAAACGCGGTGCACGTTCCGGCATGTGTAAACGGCTGCGTAAGACGCTGTGGCCTCTTCCCCTTAGAGTACTGCACGTTTCTAACGCGTTTGTGCTAGCGTCCCCTTAAGCGGGAGATGGTGCAATTATAATGAAGGGCGCTGTTATAAAATAGGAATGACGTCACATATGGCGCGTGTCATTGGTGGAAGTCAATCGTTCGATTTAGTGCGGCGAGACTGGGCGAATTACACGGAAGATTCACGGTTTACCGATGATTCCCTCCGGAGCTTCGCCCACTCATCATCATTCACCCCGTGGATATGCGGTGTTTTTATTTCATTGCATTTGAAAAGTTATGCGAGGTCTGCCACAAAATTTGGCAGCAAGCAACCCTGGGCATCGCACCAGCCTCATTGTTTAGATCGCCATCGTGTGAAAGAAGCCCTCTAAAATCGCATTGCGACGCGTGCGACTGCGCCGATTTTGTCGCTCCAGTCGCAGCATGTGAAACAGCCTTTACGCGCATGGTAGTGTTCTCATTGTACATTCTACGCGAATCTTTACTTATCGCGGGTAAATATGGGTCGCTTCTCTTGGGTTTGGTTTGCTTTTACTGTTGTTTACATTTGTTTTTGTAGACTTAGTATGTTTGTTTGTGGCAGGTGACATGTGTGTGAGTATTTCTGGGAAAATGTGTAGTGACATGTACAGTGTTGTATATATATATATATATATATATATATATATATATATATATATATATATGATGGTCCACATCCGTCCTTGGGTTTGTGAGTGGTGGCGTGGGCCAACACTCCCAGGGTGAGTTCTAGTTGTAAAACATAAATACCCCAGAAAGTGGATGGGCACACGGCTTCGCGGTAGCTCAATCGTGAGAGCATCGCACACGTAATGCGAAGACGTGGGTTCATTCCCCACCTGAGGACCGTTGTTTTTTCATCCACTTTAGTTTCTGTTAATTTGCCATTTTCTTTAATTCAATTAGCAAGTACAAGTGATTTACCCTACGTTGTCCTTGGTGTCATTGTTTGCTGGCTGCTTATGATACGGTTAATAAAAATCGGGCCCCTCGATTCCCTTTCTTCTCGTTGATATATATATATATATACATATATATCCCGGCGTGCCTCATAATCAGATCGTGGTTTTGGCACGTACAACCCCATAATTTAATTTAATTTTGTTCAACATATATATATATATATATATATATATATATATATATATATATATATATATATCTGTGGGACGCTGGAATAGAAGATTAATTTTAAGCTGCTGGGGTTCTTCAGCGCGTAACTCAATATACAGGGTGTTTCATTTTAGCTGCACCAAATTTTTAAAAATTGCCTGCGGCAGATAGCACAATTACAATCCTTGCTCTAAACTACTCGATGAGGCGCCCGTTACTTCCACGAGAAATTAAAACGCCTATTTGAAAATTAACATTTTTACGCTGATTAACGTTTTAGTTAATTATTTTACGGCACATCTTTCAACCTACGAATTATAGCCGCTGAGTTCGCAAGGCATATCCCTCTGGAACGAATTCTCAGGACTGAACCAGTTTCGAGATAATTTTTAAAGTGTCCGACGAAATGCATTGGTGTTCTAGTTACTTTTGTGCTTCAATGCATAAAACAGCGTTTTCCTCGAAAAGATAACCCGGGTGTTCCATAAATCACGAAACCTTGTGGGCCCATAAACAGACCCATAAAGTGGCAATCTCGCGGCCAAGCACAATGCCGAAGGGTGTCACGACACAGAAATATCTTGTGGTAATGACTGCATCTCAGTTGAAGCGTCGTAGCAACCGCCAC
>NC_051157.2:130327824-130370091 GCF_013339745.2 Dermacentor silvarum
GAATAAGTCTGAGCCCCTATATCAATGAAATATAATCAGTTGCCTATTATAGTGTGAAGGTGCGTGAAAATTCTTGCTGCAGCACACAGCCGGCACATAAGGACCCACAATTACTCTTTTTTTTCGATATTGTAGAAGACAACTGCCATTCGGAAGATCGTGACTATGGCAAGAAATCACTGCTGTTCCTTAGCCCACCAGAGCTATCCGACAGGCTTGGACAAATAACGAGCTATTGCTGAAGGACATAGCCGCCAAGTGCTATATACGACTCCAATTCCACAAAGATAAACCGCTGAGGCAAGCGCTCGCGGTAAAGAACGGCTGACGCTGATGTCTCAATGATCTTTAGGGGAAGAAAGACAGCAGCATCAGCTGCCGCTAGTTTTCGTGGATGGCCTCGTGAACGTTTCTTTCAAAGCAAAATGGGAGTGCGCTCCCGAATAGAACGAAGGCAATAACTTCCTACGGTCCAGCTCAGCACTCAAACAGTTCCGCGGTGCACAGGAGCGGCTACACGCCGCCGGCCGTAACGAGCCCGATTCCCAGGTCTGACGACCGCCGTCGCCTCTTGTCGCAGTGCTTCCTCCTTTCTTCCCTGCCCTCCTCTTTGTGTTTCCTTTCAACCGCCCCCACCCGCCCACCGCTAAATGCCGAGCGTCCTTTGTCCTATTTCCCTAGTGCCCCCTCTCACCGCTGCGGGCTGCGTTTGGTCTCGCCGCTCCTTAGGCTTGCAGTCTCTCCCGCCGCAATCGTGCACTTCAAACAAACAACATGGCGCTCAAGTCGATGGCGAGTGAAAAAAAAGGAAGGGAAGTGGTCACTGTGGGATGACACCAGACCGCTTGTGGCTTGGGTGCGCCGCAGTATACGGTTTGCCCCTGCGGAGACTAGAGGTGACGCTCGCGGTTGCTGGCTATACGAGTGGTCGCATCGGGACCGCCTTCTACTTTCGTGTTCTGAGCGTGCTGACTTTACGAGCCCGAACATTGCGGTGGCTTGGACCCGCGGCTTGGACTTCCCGAGAACATCGTTTCTCCATATCGGTTTACCTTTCCTCTGACATGCTTGGCGGAGCATCTAGCGTGACATCCATCTGCAGAGCATCCTCAAGGCCGACGGGGCGTCACATTGACATCTGATTCTGCGAAGAAGCATTTTGTCGCAGCGTATTGCGGCGCATTCTGGAGAACATCGGCCCATCTCTTGGCGATCTGTGCAGTGCGGCTCTTCTTCCACAACTCTCCGGTTCTGACGAAGGCACAGATGCAGCGATGTGCATCACGTGGTTGTTGGCGCGGCGATATTGGCGGAGCTGTTTCCCGACGCCTACAGTAACGCATGCGTGTATAGAGTTCTGTAGGACGCATTCCGCCACAAGCTCACGGACTGCCCCAAGGTAGCTAATCTGGAACTGTGAAAGGCGCTTGCAGCCGACTTCCGTCCCTGCAGGGACGAATGAGGTAAGAAGACCACGTGAAGGGCACGATATGCATTAAAGCACTGAATCTGCAACGATAGCTTGACTCACGATGACAAGCACACCCTGCAACAGCGACTCGGGATCACTGTGTGCAGTGAAGAGCTGCGTCTGACGGATTGCGTGAAAGGCATCATCCTGTGCTACAAAAAGGTCAGTGAACTGGTGGCTATGCTCTTTTTTTTCCACGGTTCGGTTGGTCATTCTTAAATGAGGTCTGGCAAAAAAATCAGTAGCCCCTCCTGTGTCGAGGAAGTGGGGGTAAGCGAAGCTTGTCGCGTGTTTCTTCGGTGCTCCTCCGAACGAATTGCACTGACGAGTACCATGTTGTGCTCGAACCACAACCGGTCACACATGCTGCAGCTGGCTCCGAAGTTTTGGTTGAAAAAATCGCGTTGGCGCTAGCGTTGCCGAGGCGTGGACCACCGTTGTCGGGTTGCTGGAGGGAAAGACGACGCTGACGTTTGGCCTCAACATCGCTTTCCCTCAATTAGGGGTCCGCGGCTCTTCGTTGACGTTTCGCCTGTGCTTCGGAAGCCCTCACGCTAGAATCGGCACGTCGGCGACGAGCCCTTTCCCGAGCGCGTTCATTCTGAATATATTTCCATGGAATTTCTTCAAAATTAAATCTCTTCGTTACGTAAGACAATGAATGGCTCATGCCCCTTTAAGCAATGGCTCATACCCCAGTAAACGCGGACTCATCATTACGACGACAGCAGAAAAATGAAATTCTACGCTGGAATGATTAGTGGCAGCGCCGCCAGCTGTGGAAGCCGACGACGACGATGAACGCGGGAGCAGTGGCGCGTGCCGAGCACGAGCCGCCTGTGCAGCTCTGATAGCAGCTGGTTTTTTAGCGTTACATCACCGGTGCAGGCTAGCGTATACAAGCTTCGCTTAAAAGTCTTTATGCTGATATGTCGATATCCCTCACTTCTCAAGTATACATGCTGGTGTTATCCGGTACACACAAGCGTTGTAAGCTATAGTGAAACTCTTGCTTTACTCCGTTTCAAACTACGAGTACACATCCAGCTTCAAAATCGGCTTACGACGACACACAAAACAATAATACGAAATGACATTGCGTCAGTTTCGGTAAAATATTTCACCCCGACAGGCACGTCTGACGAAATAGTTTCTCCACGTGCATAAACATGCCTTCATATTAGGTCACGCGAGTCCCTGCTCGAGGACCACAGGAAGGTCAGTGACCTCGCATAAGGTCATGCAAAAGTCTCATCCGACACTACAAACTTTGAACGACGCAGTTAATGACGATGTGTAAAACGATATAAAATGCGTCTAAGCTTCTTACACCATACTTTATTCCCACTCACAATAATCAAAAAGAAGAACCTTCTATGGCATATTTCTACTGAAATCAACCAAACAATAATTTAAGAACCGACGCATACTGAAAATGCTCCAAGTACGATTCGTTTTTTTATTTATTTTTTTTTTTTTTTGCAATAGTGTTCTCCGCTTTGTTCCACTTTTTTCTTCGTGAAACAGAACTCTCAACAGAGTTCTCGCTTAATTCTGTAGTTTGATGCACGCACATTGTTTATCATATTTATTTCCTGCAGCGTTGCCCTATTAATTACAATTTGTCACATTTATTGAAAGTGCTCTTCCATCAAATATGTTTGTGGTATCTATATTTAGGGATTATATGTCGAGCTGTTCACTGCATTTTATTTTGCTGCAATGTCGTCGTTTGTTCAACAATTTGCGACGATCTTGCAGTGCATGTATTCCGCGATGCGGCCACTGTATACATGCACACCCGTGAAAGCAAAAAAAAATGTTATATGTATCCGCACCAAACAAAAATTACTGTCATGACATTTTCCGTAGGTGTTTCTTAAAGATGGTAACGTGTAAAATTTGGTCATTTTGCCAGCCAACCTCGCTCTCCTACAGTCGTTGCGTTCTGCTGCACCTCTTCTGTCGTTTTCGAAAAAAGACCAACTACAAAATATCGACGCAACAGTGCAGCTCCTAAAGTGACACTAAAAGAAAACCTAAGTCAGCTTAGAACGATAAAGTACGTTTTCGAAACACTGTTTTTCTTTACTTTCGCGGTAACAAGTTCAAAAGATGATTTGAAGGTCAAAGTGCCAGTTCTTGAATTTCGCGCAATAATCCCAGCGCCCATACAGCAGCGTGGCGTCATGAATGTCAACGTAATTTCTCGTATTTATGCGGTTGTGGGCACAGTGAATGTTCTCGAAACTTGCTAAGTTCAGTCTCTGGCTGTTTTAGGACACGATGTTGTTCATCTTTACCGATATACAATGCACCAGGCTCAAACAGACCCGGTCAAAACTTTTGACGTCACGGAGAGCTCGAGCGGGAAATTCAAGGGCACTTCGCCATACATGTTTCGTTTTAGCGTCCTTTCGGGAGTGGATAAGTTGCTAATAATAGCTAGACTTAGTGTTCTCTATTGTACTCCTTTAAGGTTGGCTTTTTTCCGTTCCTCAAATGCCTAGAGGTGGAGCCTGTTAGTGAAAAGCCAGCGAGTGTACTTTTATGCGGGATTATAAAAACAATGAGCTGATATGTTATTGCAGTAAGAAAAACATGCACCGCCGCTTTCCCATGCGTTCGGCTGTTTGTAGAATGGCTCAGTGCGGAAAACGGTGTTGTCGCTACAGGCAGCTTGTGTGTTCGGTTTTCTAGCTGTCACTTCGCTCTAAACCATTGCGCGTAGCATATATAAGTTTCCGAACCGAGTCCATAACGTAATTATTAGTGCACAGTTCAAAATTCTGTGTTTTCTTAGGAGAAACGGTGCTCACCTATTCAATTTTGAAAGGCACATTGGCCCATCGTGTCAATGCGTTACCATATGTCGATGTGACAGCTCTGGTACCGCGTTTGAACAGGCTGTCATTTGAATTTCCTTGTTTGGTTCACGCTGATTGTCAAGCTCCGCGTTGTTATTGAGAATTATCGCCGCATTTAGAAATATTCAGACTTTTGATTGACGCAAATGACTAAATTACTGTGTTAACGAGAAACAGCATATAGCATGCAAGTGATTCACCTGAATAACGCGGTTGTGACAGGCATGGGCAGGGACAGCATGCCATGTGGAGATGTAAATATTGCCGGAAATTTTGAAGACGTAAAAGAAATACTATGGAAATAAGTGGTTTTTCTTAAAATTTTGAAAATATTTGATGAAACATTAGAAATTATTTTAGCACAGCAAAGTAAAAAGAACCGCAGGCGAGGATCTATGTAAGATGTTTTTGTAACTTATGGCAAAATGTTGACATTATATAACAAATGATCTTTTTTTTCTTTTATTGGAGATCCCTGGTAGCTTTTGGAATTATCACCTAAAGACCATTAAAGCGCTTCTCTTGCTCTATTAGGAAGTGTATGGAGACTGAGGTATTGCCTGTACGCTTAGAGCACTTCAGTATTTCGGAGCAGTTCTCGCGGATACAATGAGCTTGCGCCGGGGCCAGTTTCATCTTGCACATCCGCCGTGGCGAAAGCTACCGTCAACGCCTGGGCACCTTTAGATGTACTAAATGGTGGGACAGTGGCAGCCATAAGTAGATTCTGTTCTGCCACCCGCCCTGAAACCAGTTTAGACTAAATTTCATTCAAAACTCCGTTTTCATTCAATTGCGCGAAAATTTCACTGATTGCGACACGAAAGGCTAAGTCGCATGTTCTTTTTTTTTTTTCTTTTCACCAAAACGTTACAGGCGGTACGCAAGTTTGTCGACAGGAGTATTTTCACGTATTTGTACTAACTTAGCGCACTAAAAGCTTTCAAAAGTTGATAGGTCGCGCTTTTAGGCCTTCCAGAACGCAATGTTGTCCTTATTGATTGATTAGTAATTAACTCGACTCGTCCAAACGCTGTCGAAAATTCACGACGTTGCGACGAATACATGCAGGAAATTTCAGAGCGGGGTCACCATCCACCTTTGTTTTCGCGTCTTTTATGCTTTGCCACGCCATCTCTGATCACCATGAGAGTGGCCGCTGAGTATTGCAGGAAGGAAATGAGCGAGCACGGAGAATTAAACCCCGCCGCCAGCTTTCGCAAGGTAGCTACGCCTGTATAGGTTGTAGTTAAGTCTTGGTTTACGATTTTTCTGATGGATTTTACTTTGATAAATTCAATTTTTGTTCACTAACGCCTTGCGCCACGCAGAGGGCCGGTGTGGAGCTCTCCGTGAAGTCATTCCGTTCGTTTTTTCCCTCGCAGTACTGGCCCAACACGTGACCTCTGATGCTCAGCGTATTGGCCGGGAATGTTTGGTTCCCGGTAGTATTTAATCTTCGCGGGCACTTGTTCGGCTACCCTGCCGTGGCTCTGCCTGCAGAGCCTACCGCGCGCTCTGACATGACGATCACGTGTTGGGCCGACTCGTTTAGCTTCAATCTTGTAACGCCCAGTTCTTTCCTTCCCTCATGCCACTGCATGTGCTTATATGAGGATAGTGACAGAGAAGTAAAAGAAAAACTTGACTCGGATAAGGCAGAGATTACGGCTTGTACAATTGCGTGCGTAACGCTACAATTTCGAAACAGTTAAGAAAAATATTTGAAATTTTCTTTGCTTTTATACTTACAATAAATTCACTTTATTGCGCGAAAACGGGTCACAAGAGGCTCATTTTCAAATTTCGTTCTCTGAAGCTAAGCTCAATGGACTTTCTTTTTTTTTACTTTTTTTTTGTCAACTTGTGCAATAATGCTCAGTGGCTATGGTGTTGGGCTGCTGAGCACGAGGTCGCGGGATCGAATCCCGGCCACGGCGGCCGCATTTCGATGGGGGCGAAATGTGAAAACACCCGTGTACTTAGATTTAGGTGCACGTTAAAGAACCCCAGGTGGTCGAAATTTCCGGAGTCCCCCACTACGGCGTGCCTCATAATCATATCGTGGTTTTGGCACGTAAAACCCGATAATTTAATTTTTTAACTTGTGCAATAAATTGAAGTGATTGTTAAAGTGAACGGAGTGCAGCTTCGGCTGCTGGCTTGAGGAGGTGACTACACAATATAAGGGCCTGATCGGTTGAAGAAGAGCACTGCATTCAGCCCAGAGTGGTTACGGTCATTACAGAGTTTGAAGCTGAAGACCATGACACTATATTGTAAGACAGGAGGAACAGCTGGTCGACGCACCTCGTCTTAAATGTATGCGTAAATTGCAAGTTTATAGTCTTTAATTTTGAGTTCTTAGTTTGAAAGCTTATATATCATATCATCTTTTTTCTAAAGCAGTATTTATTCTCCACATAAAAGCAAGCGTCGAAAAAAAAAGATGACGTTGAGAACTAAGCGCATGCAAGTACATATGCAAAAGAAGGAAAAGATGCTTTGCAGTGCCTCTAAAATTATTTCACATGGTTATCCCTTATTTATCATTTTTAATACACATTGGCCATCTAGGTTCAGTTAGTCTTACTTCACAATAACGCGTTATTCTTGCTCCTTTGTATATTTCTCTTAGCATTTTTCTCTTTGCACTTTTGTTCTCTCATTCGAGCATTTGGTTTTCCTTTTTTTTTTCATTCCATTCTTAAGCCCATCTCGTGGCCTACAACTCCGGTCAAGCCGTACTCTATGGGTGCGTGCAATAGATGAAGACAATCAACACCGCCATCATCATTGTTCCATGCGATTGCCCGCTACTGAGGGCAGCAGCTGCGTCATCATCATATTTCGCGTCCCGTGATGCGCGCGCTTCGAGGTCTATACGTAGTATAAACGGAGGGAAGTGTGCGTAGATTGTTAAGGCACAAAAGAGGTATGCAGCCTATCCAACTTAGCCCTTACGTTCGCGAGCACTTGACACGCGAGTGAAGTTTCGTTTAAAATTGCACCAAGTGTTGTTCCATTGAGTGTTGTCTTCGCCAACAGCGCAATGAGGGGACGGCCCGCATCCAGAGGACGTGGTCCAGGGAGGCCCCGGAAAAATGCGGCAGCCTCCAGCCCAGCGCCAACGCCAAGCCGACACAGGAACGCAACAAAAAGGTATACAGCGGAATTGCCTGAACCGAGGCAATGGCTTTTCACTAAGAAAACTGGCTCGAAACATTACTTTACCGCACAGATTGCTTCCAAAGCAAACTGAGCTGTCTGATAAGCCGGGATATTGTAGTGACGGCGACAATGCTAATGTTGTAATGATGTCTGATTACACTGCTGATATTACCCGAGACGAGAGGAAAGTTTGCTGTTGACCTAGTTGGTACACATATATATATATATATATATATATATATATATATATATATATATATATTTAATCAGCCAGGAAACGGTACAACGAACTGATACACACACAAACGCTGTCTCGTGCTTTCTTGTCCCGTTTCCTGGCGCTGTGTTTAAATCGAGATTGTGAAAGCCGAAAGCTGTCGGTCAATAAGGGCCGGTAACTAGATTGACCGTGCCCATGAATACCGTCTTCATAATATTTCGACAGTGAAATATCAATAGCGAAAGCTTGGACCTTGAATTAACGCCCGAATGTTACCGCGGTGTGCCCGTTTCCGATGTGATAACCTCATAGGCACTCCCGAGGTGCAAGGCGATTCTTTTTTTTTTCTTTTTTATGGTTGTTCACAATATTCAGATGCCGTGCATAATGCCGTGCCTAATGAACCTACCATGGACAATAAATAGTAAGAGACGGCTGTACTACCGGTGCCGTAAAGGCAGCGAGCACACAAAATTATGAACCAACATTACTTTCTAGGGCAATAAATATATATTTCAGATTCGATGGTTTGCTAACGTGAACCATGGATCTTTGGGGCCGATAAGCAGCAAAAAGTAAAGATAACGATCTTGGTGGAATCGGCCAACGCGCCATTTCAAAGGACACACTCACAGCACCCATCGTTTACAGTTTCTGTAGGCCTATATGATCTATATACAGTAACCCTATTCAGCTGCAAGGCCTCTGTTTCAGTCGAGGAGGGGCTTCTTTCCTAGGCGCATTTTACAACGACGCTGTTTACCTCTAGCCCCTGTATGCATCCCCCGCATGCGTTCCCAGTAGAGAGAGGGGGGAGTACCCTGGGCGGCTTACGTCCGTATCGGGGACACGGCGCGTAGACAGGAATGGAGACGGGTAGGGGAGAGGAGAAAGAGTGTGGCGACGGCGCCTGTGCACGTGGCCGGCGCTTCTGTGGTTATAACGTCACGTGCTTATGAGGTGGCGGCGCGGCTGCAGCAGCGGTCGCGGCAGATGCATGGGAGGTGCGCTGACCCTGGCGGCGATTGTGTCGGCGTAGTGTGGTGCTGTATAAAAAATGTACGATTTCATAATGTCTGCAGCCCACGTATGCAGCTAGCCTAAAGTGCTTCGCTGGTAATCCGTCTCCATATGAATGTTGCGGCCCCACAGTTTTTTTTTTTTTTTTTTTTTTTGTGAATGCACGACACCTCCTATGGCACGGGGTCAGATTATACAAGGGTTCCAGGGTCCCCTCATGGGCTCAGCAATGCGTTTCATGTGTTTATTATTTTCCTGCTTCTCTTTACCGCCCCGCTGTAGGCTTTGCAAGAGTCCTGGATCAGTGGCTCTTCGCTCCCGGCTCCAAATAGGTAAGTGCGCTTAAAAGGCAGCCAGAGTGGAAATACCAGTTAGTATTTTAAAAAATAGGCGGGCATCGGAAAGATGAAAAGTGGAGGAGCAGGACGGAGGGCGATCTAGGCGAGAGAAATTGTTGCATACTTTTTTGTTTAGAGCTTACTACAAGCAAAAGACAACGAAGCCTTGCTCATATTCATTAACTCAGTAGGGGTTGGAAACGTGCTGGGTGAGCGTTAATCAGCAGTCTAAATTTTCTGGCCGAGGATTCCACTGAGATGCTCTACACGCTCCATACTTAGTTTCTCTTGCGTGCACTCAGTGCTCACTCTCTCTTTCTTCTCCTATTCCCCATTCCTCTTACCCCTTGCGTAGGGTAGCAAACCGGTCGCTCGTCTGGTTGACCTTCTTGCATTTCCTCCCCCTGCTTTATCTCTCTCGATCTGGTTTATTAATCTGTACCGTCACGTCCGCGCATTGATCAATTTCTCCGTAACCGTTCCTCTGATTATTCGCTCGTATGCAGCAGTGCTATTGGCTTCAAAAAGGCTGCGGTGCTCACTGAATCTGCGAAGAAGTTCACATTTCCGCGAAACCCGAGCATGCAGTTTGTAAATATGAAAATTTCTCCATTGTTGCAGATGCACTGCGGAGAAAACCAGCCTTAGTTTTTTTTTTTTTTTCTTTTCTTTGCTTTGCATACTTTTTTTCATTTTTCTTTTTTCGTAGCCGTGTCCCGTAAGCTATTGGAGTTCCGCGAGGCTACTATGATGGCAATTTGCCATGTGCAACAAGCAGACCAACGTCGGCTTTATGGTAACTCGTGTACGAGAGGCAACGAACAGCGGCGGCTATACTGCAAGTTTAGCCTTGTGCTTCACTTTCAGTGCACATAGCAATCTATTCTCTACAGACGCAACGAAGAACTATAGCGCTGTTTGTTGCATGCACTCTTATTTCTTTCACGACGACTATCTGAACTATCAGCGTGGCTATGATCACAGTGTTTTATACACCGAGCAAGCAGAAAAACTGCATACTTCTTCGGCCCCGTGATCTGTAGCACAGTGAAAGGCGCATATGCTCTAACTCCGGCGCGCTACGACACAGAAAACAGCCAATCGACACCAATACCTCATTGCACTGTACATTTTACCCGTGGGTAAATTTAGTGAAATAAGTACGCGCAAGGGACAGTAACTCATTGCGCAGTAAGCTGTCGAATGACTGAAGGTAGCTACTTGCACAAAACTTTTGTTTGTGTTTGCCACTAGTTGGAAGACTTTTCGGTGCAGCGACTTACTCTCACTCTCGCGAACCTCTTCAACTGTGGACAAGTTTACGCACAAAGAAAACATTCGTTTACACGAAGAATGACTTTAATAAATCCTGCCAAAAATATTTGCTCCCCATGTACACAAGATTTTTCATCCCACATCTTTCATCATTCCTCTTTCGGCGCAGTGCTCGAGGCCGTACGTAGCCACGACGACGCCTGCCTGTTCGCCGTACCGCTGGACGAGACGATGTGTCCGGGATACTTCAGCACCGTCAAGGTGAGCACCTCGTACCCTGTTCGTGCAGTGTGTTTAACTACCTCACGATGAAAAAAAAAAGAATGCTGAATCCATTACCCGCTTGTGCTACTTGCACCTGCAGGAGCCGATGGATTTGACCATGATCACCGAGCGCGTCGACAACGGTGCCTACACGTGCAAAGAGGCCTTCATCGGCGACTTCAAGAGAATGGTCGAGAACTGCGCCTTCTACAACGGGCTCGAGAGTGGTGAGACAAAAGCCATTTCAGTGACTGTGTCCCCACATGGAGACACCGATTTTTAATGTTCCGACTAATGTCGACAAGATAAAAAATATCTACAACATAGCGCTGAATGTAAATGTAACCCCGTGCTAACCAAAAACAATACGACGTGTTACGGAGAATGAAGCAAACAGTTGTATTTTACGAGGTGCACTGTACCCGGTTTGAGAAGAATTTCGACACGTTGCTATGCATCACTGGCTGTTCATTAGTGACCTCTCCTACATCAGAAGGCACTCAACTCAACATTAAGCAGCGTATCTGCTTACAAGTATTTCAGTTTTTTTCATGAAATAACGCCTCTTGATAAGAGGTGACCATTCGTAAGAAATCATTTTTGTCAATATAACGTCAGTCCTGACGTGAGGCGTTACAGGTGCAACTTTCTACATGCTATGGGTATAATTTTGTCTGCTAACTTAGCGCTGTGTTTTTTTTTTTCTCGACTATAAAGAATTTTTTTTTAATCACGTGCGGCAGATAGCGTAATGATAGTCCGTGAGCTGGATTACTCAAAGAGCTGGACATTGCACGGCAAGTCAAAATGCATAATGAACTAACTAACTTTCAAATAATTACTTCACGGTATATATTGGAATTCTCAAATTACAGCCGGTGAGTTCGTAAGGCGATACGTATCCACTTGTAAATATTTTTCAGGATGACAGCAGTCTCGAGATATTCATTCCCAAAATGTGCAAAGAAATTCAGGGACGTTCAGTTTACTTTTGCGTTTCAATGCAAAAACGGCGTTTCGTTAGAAAAGTAAGTGAAACAACAGTGCATTCTTGCAGCAAGTTTGATGGCACATATCTCGAAACCTATGCCACCCACAAAATTGCTTCCAAGTAGATACGCCTGGCAAACTAGCCGGCTACAATTCGTAAATCGCAGCATGTGCCGCATATATAACAATTAGGTGAAAACGTAATTATTGATCCTTTGTTAATTGGTTGATTATGCATCTAGATTTCTCATGCAAGAAGTGTTCGCCGCTTCCAGTAATCCAGCTCAATGATTACAATTGTACTATCTGACACAGGCGACATTTAAAAATTATGCATTGTCTAAAAAAAACAACGCCCGGTATATAAATGTGGAGGCCCTTGAAAACACTCACTCATAATTCGCGACTGAAGGAGTTAAGCTCAGTGTGCCGCATGTTCTCTGCATGGAAATAACGTGACATTTCCGCGAGAGCTACCGTGTTATTGCACGTACGTCATGCGTTACACAATCGCGGGAGCAATACTCTACTGTGGAGTTCATCGAAAAACGCTGTTTCGTCTGAACCGCAGAGATCGCCACCAAGGGCTACCGGTTGTGGGTGGCCATGCTTGACGCCCTGCACACAGTCTGCTTCGACGACGACGAAGACGGTGAAGTCGACAGCAATCGGGACAGTGACGTCAGTTCCGGTGCAGGCGCCGCGTGCTCGCCTGCCTCGAGACTGTACGTTCCGGAGCACGTGAGAAAGCCGAGACCGAACGCCAGCGACCAGCGGGAAGACGAGCGCACCATGCCGAGGACTCTGCGCGCGAGCAGGAAGACGGCGGCGCAAAGGAAGAGCAGCCCGACCAGAGTCCAGGACGAGGCGGCCGAGGGCGATGACGACGACGAGGACTTCGTGGCGCCCACAGTCAAGAGGCGCAGAGTAGGAAGGCCGCCGAAGGCGAGTAGGACAAGAGGCAGAAGGCGGGCCGCGTCGAATGCGACCTCCCGTACGCCGTCAGTCGTCAAGAGTCCTGCACTCGAGGCACTGTCGAGGGCTACGCGCAAGGCTCTGGAGGTGAGCGCGGTTACACAGATATCATGCGGGCGATTAACAGCGTCACCAAAAGCTTTTACCGTGAGGTCAAAAAAGTCATCAAAATGGGACATGATGCTTCACATTGTGTGCACTCTGTGTGCTCTGAGGCAGACACTTACTTATAGTCCAAAGCGGACAAGGCACAACAGTGCATGTACAAGTGTCTGAACAGCATCGAATAAGTATTGCAGTGTCACACTATATTTGTTGCCTCACCAAGCGTAGTACTCTTCCCTAGGCTGGCCAGTGAAATTATACTCATTGTTTTCTATTGTTTCTTGCAAAAAATGTCGGGGATTGAGATTTTCTTTGATTTCTTACCATGAACTACAGTCTGAGGCCTTTCATTGGGTTGCCTATTGAAGTATTCTTGTTTATTGTTCTCACTGGCGCCTTGTTTTCATATCCTAGCTTTTCTTTTTTACCGAGAAATTATAATATATTTAAATTATGGCTGCAGATCTGCTTGGAGAAATCGGTAACAGAAGGAAGCTAGGTGTTGCTCACTATGGAAGCTTCACATAAGCGAAGCTCCTTACTGAGTTAAAGCCCTCAAACGATGTCAAAGCCTTAGGCCGGTACTTTTCTCCGAATGTCCCGAGTAATTCGCATTTACTCGCACTACTAACGTACAACGTCGTGACCGTGTATAATCAAGCCTGCTTGACAGGCCTAAATGCCTGCGCAGTCAACCTGCTTTTTTTTTCGTTTTTCCTTCAAATTATCTGGTTGGACGGAAATCATTGATCTTCAGTTAAGCCGCCAGGCGCATGATACAAAAAAATCTTTTGTGAGTAATATTGGCGCAATTAAACAAAGTTATTCGTGTGACATACATTCTGGCAAGTCTGGGTGAATATGTGTAATAGTGTCAATGCGATGAGCATTTTCAGAAGGAAAGCGCTTTAAGTCGCCTTTACCTCGTCCAAATTTCTCACGCTGCCCTATTTAATATTTTCCGTGTACACAACCAACAATAAATCACTAGCTCACATGCAACATAGTGCAGTATCGTATGCGTAAATTGCCTATCTTGGCGCCCATTTACGCTTTTTCTATTCTCCGTAGGACTCCGCCGACTTGACTTACGACATCTGCCGCCTGAGCGGCGACTTCGAGGCGAACAGTGACGTGGCCGGCTACTTTCCCGAACTCAACATCGCCGGCACACACAGCCACCCTTCCGACCTGCTTGCAAGGTTCGTGGGCTCACCGGAGGAAAGTGGTGGGTACACCATCGCCGAATCTCCGGAAGCATCATCGGAGAGTGATTCGAACGACCGCAGCCGACACGTCAGCGGAGACTGCAGCAATAACACGGATGAACCGGTGAATGCCACCGACGACGGTGAAGCAGGCGGAAAGCAAGTGGATAGTCGTGACGATTCGGGTTCCGACGGAAATCGCAATCCGGACTCAAATGCTCCTGCGGCGGAAGTACAACACCTGGCGGGGGACACGGACACAACGCGCTCGGATCGAAGCACAACGGAAGATTTCGATCGAGTTCTGGAAGAGACGACAACCACTGCAAGCACTGAATTCCGAGTAAGCAGCATCAGCAACGCAGCTGAATGCGAAGAGCGAGTGAGTGACGTCTCTCGAGAAGGTGCGAAAGGTGGAGCGACGCAAGAGATGGCACCGCCGAACACAGCCCGCCCGGGCACAATGGCGTCGAGCAGCCCATTCATGGGCAACAGACAAGGAGCTTACGTACAGACGTCCGTTGCGACGCCTCCGAGGTGTCGCTCAGTTCCTCCTCTCCACTTCGTTGCTGTTAACATGCGTCACGCAATGAGAGTCCCCCGCTCGCCCGGTTCCTGTGGTCGCGACGACAGCGATGCGAATGCCACAGCTAGTGCGGAGCCTGCCGAAGAAGGTCGTTCGGCTGCGTCCTTAGGGATTCGTGAGGACAGACCCAGCCTCGTTGAAAGTAGGGAAGCCAACGCCGATCATACAACGGCAAAGCCAGACGGAGAGTCAGAAAGCCGAGAGTTGAACAGCTGCAGATCAGACGGTGAGACCGAAGTGACGAAAGACAGCTGCTCCGATACTCTTTGTCAGGTCATTGACGGATGCACCGATTCAACTGCTAGCACCGGCCACGTCGCCGCTGGTACGGACACCGACGCGAGAGATAAGACCATCGGGATGTCGTCGGAAGGAAGCGAAGAAACCATCTTGCAGTCTGTGCACAGTGAGAAAACGACTGAAGAACAGGCGGGTGCATCACTTCCCGCTGGCAATCTTTCTCCGGAGCGCATCCAGGTGAGGGATCGATGGATTACAAGGCTCCAGGGTGACCTCCAGGGAGCTGAGCAAGAGTTCTACTGCGGACTGGATAGCCCAAAGTCAAGCTTCAGCTTTTCGTCTGGATACCTTAGCGAAGAGGCCCTGTCGCCATCCATGCGGTATCACAGCAGCTCGAGTCCGCTCCCTCAACTGTCTCCGTCTCGCCTGTCTCCGCTGCTGCCGACGTCGTGCCAACCACCGCAAAAGGAGTCGACTCCCCCGATGCAGGCGGAAGAAGCGCAACCGTCAACCGAGCGAGAAGCAGCGTGTGATTCGCAACCAGCTAAGGAAGTTCCACCGGTAGATGCAGCTTCATCGCGCGAATGCTCGGTCGTTACGGACCAGCCTCAGCGCCGGGAGCCAACGGCACAACCGCGGTCGCCTCCATTCGGGGCGCCGACGCCGCTGCAGAAGATGTCCGCCCTAGTCGCCGAGATACCGTCTCCGACCAAGAGGTACGGCGCCTTCTTCCCGTCTCCGTTTGTGCCGCCAACTACGTCTGTCAGCGCCACGTGTGGTGGCGGAGATCAACTTCGAGACGGCAGAGACGGCGTGGCGTTTAGGGTAAGTGCAGCTGGGCTCGTTCACAGAGGGGGTTAAGAACTACCAAACTTCTACACGGGAGTATTAAGAATGCTACACTGAGCAGAATTTGTATAGTTTACATTATTAGTCGTATAGCGGGTGAATAGTGGGAAGTATATGTTCGTTCTGTAGTTTAATTTTAATTACTTCCTGTTTTTGCCAACTCCGATAACGTGTTCTCGTATACGGTGACGAGCGCCAACGTGACAAGTAGAGAAATATACATAGACGGGAAGCAGTGGTAATAAGCTGACATTCAGTCGGAAGGGCCTAAGATGCTTTGTGTTTTCGCGTCTACCCCCACGATGTATATGGCGTTAAAATATTGAAGAAAAACCTTTTGGTGCCCGAGAAACGATTAATGCTGTAATGTGACAGCAGATCTCGCTCGCTAATACTTGCCGAGTAGCTCGGCTTTCGATGAGTCTGCCCTTTCATGCCTTCTTGATTTCACGTAGAAAAACAAAGACAACTGACAGCATTAAATGCAGATCCGAGGTTTTATTTTGCGCTGGTACCCACTGCACAGTCGCGGTCACGTACTAGACCAACACGGGGTGCCGTTGAACTCGGCTCAAATAGCTTGGTGCGAACATGTTGAAAGCCGACATTGGGAGTTTGTCATACAGCCCGCAGACAGGAATCAAATTCTGAAACAGTTTTATGAGTTATTTTTTTTTCGTACGCATTTATAACGGGGTGTCATATTACGCAGAAAAAAATCGCGCCATGACGCTCTTTGTACAGGGGCACAATGCAGTCGTTCTGGATTCTAGGAAAACTTCTATACTATGCGCCTGCGCGTAAGGGCCATACCCAAAGTTTTTTTCGTTTTTTTTAGCTTTTTTGTGTGATTTCTTTGTGATTTCCTTTTCCCGTGGATTATCGACTAGGCTGACAACTATAGCTGAATAGGCTGTTACTTAGGTAGCTATGTTATGATTACGCAAAACAAGTTCTTTATTGCATCCCCCCCCCCCAAAAAAAAAAAAAACATTCCGACGCCAGATGCTTCAGTACGCGAAGAAATATCCAAATGTGTTATCGCTCCCCTACATTCTACCCATCGCTTTTCTTTCTCTCTTACTTCAACTGCACTGACTTTCATGGTAATTTAAGAAGAAAGTGTATGCTTACTGCAGCAGCGGTTACGTTTTGCACACAGTTCCTTTGTTGTTTAGCATTGAAATCGCAAGAAAAGCTGATGAATTCTTCATGCCAACACTTTGAATCTCGCAGGTGACAGAACTGCATGCTAAGCAAGATGTTAAGCAAGAGTAATCGTCAGAAGCCGGTGATTCCAGCATTTCTAAACGAGGTTTCTACGACTCTGCCACCCTGTTGCCCCAATGTGCTGATGCTCTCTCATGACTTTCAGTATTCATTAAACTATCTCTCTCTCTCTCTCTCTTCACTGAGCCTGTCTGTCTTTTCACTCATTTCAATATTCCTGCACCTCTTCCTCTTTATTACTCTCGGTCATGAGGCATCTACGCTTGATGCCTTGCCGCGATACTCGCAAAGTCTGCTCTGACAACGAGCGAGAAAAGCAAGAGGAATTGAGGAGCTCAACTTGTTGTTGGTAACAACACTATCGGGCCAACAATATAGAAGAAATTATGTTTAACTGGAATGCAGAAATAACGTAAAGGGATATGAAAGTGGACGAAAATACAAATTGTGGTCGGCGCGAGCCGTACCCATACCTACCATATTTAAGGAAATGAAAATGAAATGAAAATGAAATGAAATTTAAGCGTGCAATGCTGTACTGATTAAGGACCACGGTGGCGGCTGTCACCACGTCCACTTTCTCACGTACTTAGTGCATATGTGTAACTAGACTTATCTCTGTGAGGGTTAGTCAGCGCCACTGGCGGCGAATTGTTTTAAAGAGAAGTCGCTGAATAAGTAACTGATTCACCTTGCAGAGCCCAATGACCGTAATTACGAACTGATTCAGCAACAGCTAAGAGCTGATAAAGCTTATTATTGTGAGCGATCTGTTATCGCGAAAGACATGCTCATATCAAGCCTCACAGGAGCTTCAACATATGTATTTTTACATGCTACCCAGTAGTGTGGTTCGTCCGCCCTAATTCATAAATAAAAAATAAGAGGTGTCGCTAGCAAGAGAAGTATACTAGCTCGTTATATCTGATTTGCACTCCTTTGTTCTTTGTATTGAGCCATGGTAGAGGGGAACAATAAACACTTGCACACGAGCACATGCACACAAAAAAAGAAAAAAGAAAAGAACGGTGAATGATCAATTGTCGGACAAATTTAGGCACTAAATCGGAAATGAAAGGCCCAACAAGATAGCTGCTATATAGATATCGTATATCCTTCGTACGTTAATTATCGTACACTAGAAGCTCAAAAAGGACACCTGCTTGTGCGTGGATTTTGTCAAGCGATTGATGGGAAATTCATGAACCGCCGCCGGCAATCTGAACCTATATGTGTAGACAATAAGTAGACGGGTAACAAATAAAGAGGCCACAATAGTTTGTCACAACAGTACAAATAATTTGTGGGGTTTTGCGTCCTGAATCTACACATACTATACAGGGAGTCCCTGCTCAATTTAGCTAAAGTTTAAAAGTCTGCTAAAGCACTCTATAGGAGGACGCGACCAAATGCATATTGTTGGCTATTATGTGGAGCAAGGGACACATCTTTATTTTGCCTAATTGCAGAATTAGTCCAGAATAATTAGCCAACCTCCAAAGTATTAAACTTAGGGCGAAATTTAAAATGTGAAAGTTGTAGAGCGTTCTCAGAAAATCTAATTCAGCAGCTTCTAACTTCCCAGTTGTTCTGTAATTATTTTTTCTGGATCCTAAAGGAAGCATGCGAAATATACAAAAAGAAAAAAAAAACACGTCACGCTTGCAGCGCTCTCAAACGTGCAGCGTAAGAACGAACAGCACATTTAGCCTGGTGTGCTGCCGCAGGTGACATGACGGTGACGCGGACGCTGGACGCATGATTTACGTCAGTGATGTGATTCCCTCGGGCCATTTCATGGTAGCGATAATCAGAACAAGCATCAAATTTGGGTGTGCTCATTGCTCCATCTCCCTGTCACGGCTCTGTAATGTGCGTCTTCGCCGCATGACGACTCGCTATGCAGTGAAGACGTAAACCGAAACAATGTTACAGAATGAATAATAATCTTACTGCAAACAGCTGCTATGAGCTACGAACAGGGAAGAACGTGTCCTTCAGTTCAACTGCTCGAAAAACATAATCACCCGAGACTTGTGACACCTGACACTCGAGCTGAGAGTTGTAACGTCAGCGGCGCGCTGATCAGAGTAGGGCAAATCCCCAGGAATATGCAAAACTAGGTGCAGTAACCTAAGGAGGTATAGGGCTCCAATAAAGTAGGTGAGAGGCAGCCAGGCGAATCCAAAAAGCATATAAGCGCTCATTGAGATCTCCTGAAAGGAAGCAGTGCAGTCGCAAGCGCTCGACATTAAGCTGCGCAGTTAAGAGCAACAGAACGTGTCCATCCGGGGGAGCTTTTAGTCTTCAGACTGCAGTAGGTTGGCGGGAATTTGAGGAATTTTGGGGGTTTTCGAGTACTGTGGAACGACTATATGTGCTCATAAGACTACATATTTATTGCGAGTATCAGACATTTCTTTTTTTTTCATATACCCGAAAGTAACCGTATATAATCGAACAGCTAGAGACCTGTAAAGTTTTTATGTAGGCATAGTGACTCTATCGGTTTATTGCGGCATTCTTAAACGAGCATTCATCCTTCTTCTTCTTCTTCTTCTTCTTCTTCTTCTTCTTCTTCTTCTTCTTCTTCTTCTTCTTCTTCTTCTTCTTCTTCTTCTCTGCCCCTGGTCACTGGCGATGTGACTTTACAAGACTGATTGTTTCTTTTCTTTCTTTTTTTCCGCCTGCCTGAACACGCACTCGTCACGCCAGTTTGTTGCGTCGGTGCGGTAAGCTATTTCTACCTATCGAACGTACGGAGCACTGCCGACAAGCCACGGGTTCAACAATTTAGGCTTCTCCCACTATAGCAATGACTAGTGCGCACCTGTCGTGGCGCTAACCCTGAGGACGACACCAGCTCGTTAAAGCCACGTCACGTGGCCAGGCTCTGCAGCGACAACGAGTGCGTCCACAAGTACGATTGACTACTCCGCTACCAAGCAGACGCGAGACTCGCCGCCCTGACTCACTGGCTATGGCATTCTGCTGCTAACGACGAGGTCGTGTGTTCAGTTCCCAGCTGCTGCGACCACATTCTGGGAGCGAAATGCAAAAACGTTCGTGTTCTGATAGTCCGAAATATTCTTAAGCCCTCCGCTGCGGTGTCTCTCATAACCCTGGATTCCTTCGGGACGTAAACTCCATAATATATACAACAATGAACTAAATTCTGGGGTCCTAAGAGCCAAAAGCTAGATAGATCTCATTACGATGCAACGCCGTAGTTGGGGACTCCGGATTAATTTTCGCCACCTGGGGCCTCTTAGCGAAAGTAAGGAAACAGCACAAATTTGACGGAACACAAGACGAATAAAGGAGTAGGAAGGAGTGTTCCGTGAAATTTTCGTTGTTCCCCTACTTTCGCACCATGAACCAGCCAGACCAAGCCACAGCCCTAGCAGTCTATAATTCCCCTTCAGTGCCGCGCTATTATCCCGAACTCTGACCAAAAAAATGACGACGTTATTTTTAAGAGCCCCCGCTGGCAAGTTGTTTTACTTCTTCAGAAAAAAGTGAATTCGCTTCTGCTTGCGTTGTCGTCCCGTGGAGTATGTGCTGTCATCTACCAAAAGCCCGACTAAGCACTGAGACAAAGCTATAGGCTCGTCCATGGTATTGCTAGAAAATGCAAAGTACCGCGGACGAGCTGGGAGCTCGCCTTTGACTGTTTTATACCAGAAATCCGTGGACGAAGCCGGCTCGCCCGTGGCATGGAAGGCCTATAGGAACACGAGCGTTTTCGACTTCCGCGCCCATCGGAATGCAGCCACCGCGGCCGGAATCCAACCCGCGACCTTGAGCTAACCAGCGCAACGCCATGGCCGCTGAACTACCACGGCGTGTGTCACTCCACGCAGAGGCCTACATCTGGCCCCCTTCGCAGCTAAACAAAAGACTGAATGCAAAAGGACTACGGCAAAACTAATTATTATTTCACCGCATGATGCTCTGGTGTGAACAATGTTTACCTTTTAGTTTGAGCTGATATTTATTAGCGTGTGCATTTCAGAAAACAGATAACATAAATCCATATATATAGTTCAAAGAATAGAAACACGCAGGCAAAAAATAACAGGATTTTACTGACGTTACGGCCTCGAGACCGGCCTTCGTCAGAGTGTCGGTCCCGCAAAGGTCGGTCCTTCGTCCGAAACGTCAGTAAAGTCCTGTTATTTTTTTGCCTGCGTGCTTTTATTCTTTGAATTATTTCTCTGCCGGATCCTGTGATTCTACCCTTCACTGATCTCCCTCTCTTTATATATGTGTATATATTCTCGTCAGATTAATGCTCATACTTTCCGTCCCCGTGGCGCAGCCTACGTACGTAAACGCGAACCACGCCGGAGGTCTACGACCGACGCCGTCGTCGTGCATCACTCGGCCCGTGCCCACCCAGCCAATGGGAGCTCAGAGGCTTCCGTTCTCCCAGGAGCCCATCGCGTACTTCATCCCTGCGGCCGGGGGCCACTTCCAGCCGATCCCCGTCCAGCACGTGGCGCGTAACTCCTCCGGTGAAGGCATGGTCGGTCCAGCATCCGTCTACGACGTGAGTCCCCGTGACTTCCTATATAGTGTGCGGCATAATTGTACCACACAAGAAAGAAAAAATGAAGCCCTCAGAAAAATCTCAATTCGTAGATCGACGTCGGGGAAATTCTATGTAAAGCACAGTTAAGGGGGGAACCATTTGTGTTTTTTTCACTTACAGAGTAGCTGCAGCACTCACGTGATTTTAAGTCTGAGAATAAGTGATTTTTTTTTATTTTGCTAGGTTGTACGTGCATGAAAAATGTACGCAATCTGGCAAAATATTGAATACGCGCGTCCCCACCGTGCACTTGGACTGTATATTTTTAAATGAATATAAATGTTCGCCGTACAGAGAGTAAACTATTCTTCCACCTTGATTATTATTATTATTATTATTATTATTGCTATTATTATTATTATTACTATAGCTGTTATTAGTAGTATTAGTAGTAGTAGTCGTAGTAGTAGTAGTAGAAGTAGTAGTAGTGGTAGCAGTAGTAGTACCGGAAGCTGTCTTGACTTTGCCCTCCGCTCGCAGTGGCCTCGCAGCATGGGCATACCGCTCCAGTGGGGCTGCCCGCCCATCATCTACTACCCTGCCGAGCTGGCGGGTCACGCGCCTCAGGCGCTCTTCCTGCCCGACCTGAGCCCCGAGGCGCAGCGCAACGCGCTCTCCAGCGCCCCGTGGCTCAGGAGCCGCCGCCGCACGCCCGACTTCAGCTTCCACCACCCGCAGCAGCAACACCGCCACGCGACGGCCCTGCTGCAATCGGCAGGTCACGCTTCCCACGTCCCCGACGGGGCCCACGGCTCCAACGCAGTCACGGCAACGACGACGTCCGCGTCCGCTACGCAGACGACGTCGCCTCCCGAGAAGACAAGGACGTTGGCGGCACGCAGCACCGCTTCGGCGATGTGGCAGCATCACCGGGACTTCGCAACGCATTGCCAGATGGCGCAGCCTCTTATGGTGACGGCCGCGGGACAGCTGCACCACCTGACGGAGGCGTTCTACCAGCAGGGACGATAAGTACGTAAGGGTTCCATTGTGAAATTGAGAGCGCTTCAGATACATTTTAAAAGCGAAGCTTTTCTTCGCGAACCTCGCCGGGGTTGCGTGACCGTGGGAACTGCGGCCTGGCTGTTTCCTTGCCGAATAGGCCAACCAATCGCAGCAGAGCACTGCCAGCCCCATGCACTGCAAGACCTGTCACCATCATCCGCGGCAGCTGCGGCGCCGGCCGTGCGGGGGAAAGAACAAAATAAGAACCAGAAAGCTCGCCTTCGAGCATCTGCAGCTGCACGGTAACAAGGAAGTAAACGCTTTTTGCGAATAGAATGGATTCGAATTGCGCTACATACGTACGCGCATACTGCTATGCGCGTATTACGTATGCGCTAGTAGACAGCACCTCCGCTTAACAAAAGGCTCGGTATAATTTGTGTGCGCCCGCGTTGTGTGTGTGTGTGTGTGTGTGTGTGTGTGTGTGTGTGTGTGTGTGTGTGTGTGTGTGTGTGTGTGTGTGTGTGTGTGTGTGTGTGTGTGTGTGTGTGTGTGTGTGTGTGTGTGTGTGTGTGTGTGTGTGTGTGTGTGTGTGTGTGTGTGTGTGTGTGTGTGTGTGTGTGTGTGTGTGTGTGTGTGTGTGTGTGTGTGTGTGTGTGTGTGTGTGTGTGTGTGTGTGTGTGTGTGTGTGTGTGTGTGTGTGTGTGTGTGTGTGTGTGTGTGTGTGTGTGTGTGTGTGTGGTGTGTGTGTGTGTGTGTGTGTGTGTGTGTGTGTGTGTGTGTGTGTGTGTGTGTGTGTGTGTGTGTGCGCGTGTGTGTGCGTGTTTCAACTCTTTGTGCAGTCACACACAGCTTCGCTGTATATCTATGGATTCCAAATCGGTGGATCTGCTGCATTTTGTTCATTATTATACCTGTCTTGCACGTGACATCCCAACACATTGCAGTTTGACACATTTATTGATTCTACAGCTCTGATGGAGACCACATGAAAATGTAGCTTCTCACTGTGGTTGGCCTATTTCCACATGGCGGCCGCTATTACATGCGCCATAGACTGGAAGCTATACTTATTTGTTCGTATGCAAGCTCGTATTCCGTATTTGCGTATTTATTAAGCTCTTCATTACCCGCCGCAGTAGCTTAGTGGCTACGGCGTGGCGCTTCTATAGGTCTACGTCGCGGGTTCAACACCAGCCGCAGCGGCCGCAATTCGATGGGGGCGAAGCGCAGGAATTAAGACTCATGTATTCAGATTCAGCGGCACGTTAAAGAACCCCAGGGGATCCGAAGTCCCCATTACGGCGTGCCTCGTACTCACATCGTGATTTTGGCGCGTAAAACTCCAAAACATAATTTCAAGTTCTGGGTAAAGTCCTCCGAACATAGCAAACCCTCCGAGGATCTTTTCCTGCTAGGCATTATATTCGTGTACGCAGTGTTTCGTGAGCGGGTGTGACTTTGTAGCGATAGCTACATTACACCAGGTTTTCGCCTCTTCGCCGTCCCCGTACTTTGAGCCGTGGCCACACTTTGACGTCACACCACGGCCCTCGATTCTCCAGCAACTCGGTTAGTCGCGGTCGCCACGCGGCCACCACTCCTTTAGCCGTTGGTAGGGAGCCTACATGCCACGCCGTTTTAGGGTGGTGACAACAACAAGCTTTTGACCGCTATTTACCGCCAAATTTGGTCCCCAGTCTTTCTGCCTTTTTTGTCGCGCTCTGATGTACTCAAGTTGACACGCGATCTATCAAATTTCTTTAATTTAGTTTTGCGCCAAGGCGCACAAGAAATCTGCATACATCTTTAATATACTAGTTGCATTTTCCTTTTATTTGAACACTTAAAACTTACTTTTCTATTGCATGTCGTGCGACACATGTAAAGCAACAAGTTATAAGGCACGATGGCGTGCTCGTGGTAGCATTATCTCACGCCAAGAATGTGAACTGCATTAAGCACTGTCGTTGCCTTCCAGTTGTACATGATATAAAAAGGGTGCTTTTCGAAGTCTACTGTAACAAAGACTGTCCTTACTAGCATGTTTAACTAAACCATAGACGTAGCCGTGTATGGCGCTCGGACGCGCCATTTGTCTCTGGCTGCTCAGGCCAAAGTTCATTAAAAGAAGTTAATTAATTTCACTTCACCAAACGCTGCGGGAAATGTGGTCTGTCGGCTGGTCTTTCGCCATTTTGTGCCCCAGATTTAACCCGCCAATTTGGCTGGCAGCGGCAAATGCACTTACAAAGGCTGTCACCACCCTAAAACGGCGTTGCATGTAGGCTCCCTAGCCGTTGGGCGCTAGCCGCGCCCTCTGTTTGACGTCACACCCCGCGCTCCGCAGCTGTGATAACCGGGAGTATAGAAGGGAAGAGCTCGCGTCGCCGCAGCCATTGTTGAGGCCGCAGTATGGATGGTGTCTAACTACAAGCGAAGCCTTAGCGCAGCCGGGGGTCTGCAGCTATCGCTACCCGACTAGGTTTAACCAGAGCTAAACCACAGCCAATTTTTTTTTTCGAGACGCTCGCAAAACTACCGTCAATCGCGCTGCATTTCCCATCATGCCTACGACCCTACGTATATTGTTATCCAGGTCCCAACCAACCATACCCAATGTTCTATATATTCTCGCGCTTGTCCCACGAAAATGACCCAGTATAGGTTTATCGGAAACACAGTTGGCCTGCGTCGGCCGCCGATGCGACCTGCATGCTCATGTACAGCGGTGCGCAAACGTAAGCCGTCAGTTTTCAACTGCATTCTGTCTGCAAGGTGGTGTCAGAATGGAGCAAACAGAAAAATTAGGGGGGAGCATGAAGTCTATCAAGCGTTCGATTCTTCGGTGTCGTGCTTAGCAGCGCGACGCCATATAGCCGCTAAGCCACAACCACGGATGTAATTGCCGAGGACGTCACAATCCATGTTTTTCTCGCATACGTACGAGTCCACAACTATGAAATGCCATGTCGTAAGCTCGCGTCGAACAGCCGCCGTATAAGTCATGCTGTGGCCGGACAAGTACGGACAAGTACGCTCGTGACACACACACACACAACTACCCGATTTACGCAAACATGTTGGTCCACCTGGTGTCGTTTTGCGGAACACCGAGCAATGTGCTTAGCGAGCACCGAACTGGGTGTTTCAGCGAAGTTATCTCATTTTTTTTTTTTTTTAGAATTGCCTGTCGCAGATAGCATGAGCTCGTCTACTCCAAGATGCGGGCATTACTTGCAGAAAAATTGAACTGCATAATCAAATAATTAACAAAAAAATCACTAATTTCGTTTTTATCTAATTATAAGCACATATTGCAATTTACAAATTCTAGCGGGTGAGACTTCAAGGCATATCCACTTGAAAAGAATTGGGGGGTGACACCATTTACGGGATATGCGCCGTCGAACTTGCCGTAAAAATGCAGTATGGCTCCACTTATTTTCTCAACAAAGACGTCGTTTTTGTTTTTTCATTGAAGCACAAAAGTAACTGGAATGCCAATGCATTTCTCCTCAAAGTTCGGGAATTAATATTTCTAAACTGCTGTCGTCCTGATAATTCGTTCCAAGTGGATCGCTATAATTTGTAAAATGCAATGTGTACTGCAATCTGATTAGTTAAAAACATAATTAATTAATTTTTGTTAATTAGCCGATTGTGAATTTAAATTTTTTGCAAGTAATGCCCGCCTCTCCGAGTAGACCAGCTCATGGACTAGAATTGTGCTATCTGCCACAGGCAATCAAAAAAATAAAAAAATAAAGTGTTCGCTGAAACACCCGGTATAGACAGGTGCGTGCGGCTTCGCGTATCGTGGATTCCAACAGTGCGTGAGATCTGCACAGTTTTTTTTTTAAAATACTAGTCTTCAAAGTTGTCAATTGACGCTCCCGTCTATTTTTTTTTATCTATCTTTTTTTTGTCTTTTATGGGTTCCGGCATTATTAGTGGTTTTTGTTTTATTTTATTGTTGCTTGCGCAGCAGTTACGCTCATCCTAGGACAGTAACAACACGAACTCACGTTGCTAGTAGAATAAAGTATAGGCCGGTTGCAGTTTCAGCGTCCAGCGAAATTGTAACACGGGCGTAGAGGTTAATTAATTGATTTTCTGGGATTGTCACGCAAAAATGCCGACAATGATCGGCTTTTTTTTCTTTAAGCTCGGAAGGTTGCTTAGCTCCTTTGCGAGCAGCTTCGGGGGTAAAATTCATGCACAATCCATCGAAAGCCATTTGTAAGGCACAATAACGGCACTGGGAATGCGAGGAAAGTCGTCTGGTTCTACTCTGCAGCACTGTCCAGTTCCTCCGTGCATAGAGTTCTCTACAACTACTAGAGGGAACTACGGCGCTGCGATCGTTCAGGTGCACCATGGGAATGATGGATAGTACATGGATTTGTCTCATCTTCGCGCTTGTGGCTTCAGGCATTCTTGTGGCTTCGTTTCTTACACTTTATCTGGGCCTAAATTTCAAAGCACTTTATAAATATCTATATTTTAATCCAGAAGTTAGGAAGACTCTGCAAGAACGCCTAATCGCTCCTAATTGCAGTGGTTCCGCTTGTCCACGCGTCGGTGGTGTAATGGTCTCAATATCGAGCTCGTGTGCTTTAGAGGTCCTATGTTCGAATCCTGCCGACGGAAAATTTAACAATGTTTATTTTATTATTGATAACGTAGTAATTTATTTAAAATGATCACATTGCAAAGTCACGATGTCATTTGAAAACCAGAAGGACGAAGTTTAGGCAAATTCATGTACTGTCCATCATTCACCCGCCGTGGTTGCTTAGAGGCTATGGTGTTGGGCTGCTCAGCACGAGGTCACGGGATCGAATCCCACCCATGGCGGCCACATTTCGATGGGGGCGAAATGCGAAAGCACACATGTACTTATATTTAGGTGCATGTTAAAGAACCCCAGGTGGTCAAAATATTCCGGAGTCCCCCCACTACGGCGTGGCTCATAATGAGATCGTGGTTTTGGCACGTAAAAATTCATAATTAATTAAATTGCCCATAATTCCCACGCTGGTTGAACTGCCCCGCTTGAAGCTGCCACAGAGGCTAGCGCCACAGTTCCCTCTAGTAATTGTATGAAAATCTATGCCACCGTGTTTTCAGGTGTCAGCCAATCAGGGATGACGTTAACCCTTCCCCTTAGCCCATCAGAGCAGACGAAGTGACGATATCTACCGCGGGGAAATGTTCAAGATAGCGCGTGGAATGTCACTAACAATTCAGCAAAACATTTTCGTGGTCTAGACTTCGTGGCAGCCTACTGCTTCCAACCTATATGCCACCGAGGCAAGACGCAGCTGACAGCGCCTGAGAGCCAGACGTACTAACCACTAATAAGAAACTGCCCATATTTCAATAAGGCCGTCTTGTGCGGAGTACGGCGTGTGAATCTGAGCCGGTTGGTACGTATTCATGATAAGCAACCATGAGTCTTGTTCCTTCGTTTTGCCTCGTGATCCGCGACTCTGCTGATAATTTATCAGGCACTATGGCGCGTGCATGACGCAGCCACATCTGTCTACGTTGTGTCAGCACTTCGTTGGCAATGGCAAATAGTGAGCAGAGGCTGAAACAGCTCGCGTTGGTCAGAGCTTCTGAGATTGGAGTGTTTCGAGGCATAGTGCGTTGTTCATAGTAAGCTGGGTGAACAAATGAGCTCATTTAGTAATGAGAAAGACGAAAGCGGTGAGAGAAATGCGGGAGTCGTATCGGTGCAGCTTCTCTTTGATTGCTGTTGCGTAACAAGAAAACAAGCGCACAAAAAGTGGCTCGCTAATCAAAAGTGAAGACAGCGAGAACGCGACCGGCTGCGCTACGTGAAGATTTCAGAAGATAACGGGAAACCTTGTTGGGCAATCGTTCCTATTCCGAGCTATTGACACGTCCTAGTACGCGAAACGTAAGGTAAAATAAGAAGTAGAATTGGGCTAAAGAGGCATACAATACTTTACACTTGTTTCCCTATATCGTGTAGGCTTAGACCATTTCGCCGAGTGGTTGATGCGTATCTAAAGACTAATTCTCCAACCATAGCCGCACTCTCGCCCTAGCTGAAGCCGACCTAAATTCGCACAAGAAGCAAAGAAAAAAGCAATGATCATGTAATTTGGAGGCACAATCTGAATGACAATTAAAATTAACGAACGTGAGTAGAACCCCACCAGAAATTTTAGTTGTAGGATCGCTGAAAAATGTTTCTTATTTAGAAATATAAAACGTTCCGACAAGGCTTTTATATTCATTCACTGTTAAGGCAAAACGGGCGCTTCCAAACTGTGGAACTGGCATTCCAAAATTCACGAAATGTCGCGAGTTGTTGAACGTCCCTGCTTTGACGATGTCATCACGGAAATGCACGAAATGTAGCACAGCAATAATTCCAAGGACACAAGAAGAAATGAAACACAGACAAAGGCGCTTATGTCTGTGTTTCTTCTGGAGTCCTTGTTTTTTCTGCGCTACACTTCATGCAGAAGGGATGGGGGTTAAAGGCCAAAGGCAACATAATTTTGAGCCACGTGAAAAGCCCAGTTTCAGAAGGTGTAGATATTGCCTCCCTGCAAAATTGTACGTCTGAAATGCGAGTGAACGCCTCACGAAAGGCTCGCAAAAGTGGCCGTTCTTATGCCCTAAATGAAAAAAAAAAATGCTGCCATTATCTCTCACTGGAAGTGACGCATCACTCTAAACGTGTGGCTCCTCCGCATGATCTCCGAGATAAGGCGCCGCCCGCCGGTGCCGGCGGCTCGCTGAATAATCTCTGAGGCGACGTGGGGGTACTTCCGTCAGACCCACTAACCACCAGGTGCGCGCATTGACTGCTTAGCTGTTAATAAGAAAATTATACCATTACTAGCCCTGCATCTTTGCCAAGATTGTTTCAGTAAGCGCACTAGACATTCGTTACCAATTTAGCCAAAGTGAAATTTTATTGCCTTAGAGAGAGGCGGAAGCAGCTATCCCAGCACTCTATAGTGATCTCAGACAGCACCAGTGCGGCGTGAATCCACTCAGTCGCTACACCACAAAGACCACTCGAACCTCGAATGAGTATCGTTCGAAAGCCTTGTTTAGTGTCACAGGCATGGCCCGAAAGAAAACGTCTGCATTGATGAAAGCAGATGGAGAGCGGAAGAAAATTAAGAATAGCTAAGTCAGCGAGATGTGCAACAGAGTGGTGTGTTGCATAGCATACGCGAAAGAACTTCAATACCGAATTTGTTCGTGTCTTCCTTCTCTATTCATACCTGCAAATTGTGCTCATCTGTCCAAGTAATACCGGTAAATAATAAGCCATGCAGTGTACTTGTGTAGCTTCTCAAACTTTTGAAAAAAAAATTAAGCTTTGTTTGAATGCCATCCGGGGAGGTACACTGAAATAGTTAAACATTTGCTTTTCTTCGAATCCTAATTTAGCGACAAAATTTCGTCTTCGAGACCGGCGGCTTTATTTTTTTTTTTTTTTTTTTTTGAATTCTTAGGAAAAAAGTAAAGCTACATTTATGTTCTTTGATGTAATGCTTTTATTTTCTCTGTACCAGGTCTCCGACAATCCAGGATGGCCGTGCGCGGAGAAATAAAAGTATCCGCGAGGAGCCTTGTTGTGTCAGAAGTCCCGGAAGAGTACTATACCAGTGACAACAGTACTAGCAGTGGCAGTGACAACTACAGCAGGGGTAATGGCAACTACATCAGCGGCGCGCCGAAGCACCAGAGCATGCCCCATGGAGCCCCATGCTCACAATGCCAAGCCATGTGTCATTTGCAGAACTGCAACATCTGTGCATCAAACCCACAGAACTGACCACTGAATTATTCATTCTCAGAGAAGAGTTTGGCCATGCTCCACGGCCCCGAGCTGTTATATGCGGCACAATTTGACGGGTGTTTCGAAAAGGTCAAGTACCCGGCAATGGCACTGATTAGAACCAAAGACAATGGGTATCCGTCTGTGTTCGCAAGCAAGCCTGAGTCGCTGCAAGCGTCTGCACCTCTCCACGAAGCCTGCAGATGCTTCCCTTGCACCACTAGGGTCAAACGTGTGGTGCAACCGCGAAGCGAAATCGTCAAGTGCTTTTGCTGTGTCATCACCGAGAAAGTGGCATGGATTCTCTTCTCCAAGGCCACGCAAATACTGCACTCATTTCCTTCCCCAGTGTGCTAGTGCACGTGCGAACTGACAGTGCATTGAACAACAAGGCATGACGTAAGCAGCAGTGTTGTGCGAACTATGGAATAGCCTATGAAAAGGCAACGACAATACTTGCGCGTGTGAGTGTGTGTGCCTGCGAGTGTGTGCGTCTGTGTGTTCCTTCGACTGCGAGCAAGAGCATACAGACTCGCGAGTGTAATACACTCTTCGAAAGTAGACATTTCGAGGCTCTTGAGGGGAACCGTGTACGAGACCGTAAATGTACTAGCGGCACTTGCAAGCTAAGACAAACTTTGTGAAGAAGTGTGGGAGGCTATAGCAACATAAATAAAGCTGCCGGTAGGTTTGTAGTCTTATAACCAGTGCGCGACTTTTCTTTTTTTTTTTTTTTTTTTTAGATGTAAAAACATGCGTGACTCTGTGGGTGCGCTTGTGTAGTCACGTCGAATGTGTCGCGTTGGCTTGTTCACTTTTGTGGTGGCATGGCTGTGCAGAGTGCAACGACTTGTCACGAGTCTGTGTCTTGAGTCTGTGTAATATGAGTCTGTGTCGCTGCATCGTTCTCTTCCAAAGGATCGAAAAGGGAGAACAAAGCGGAATTAAGACGCAGTTCTTCTCACTTGGGGAAGCACGGTGCGACAGTGCCATTAATTGAGGCTTCATCGTCATCAGCAGGCGCAGATGGACCGGCGTTCCAGCGCGGTATATGGATGCACGCATACATTCACAGTAACTTCTAAAAACATGTCAGTTATTGACACCGAGTGGGCCACTAGACGAACAACCTTAAGACAATCGACGATTCTGAATAAAGTTATATAAGAATCAAGCTAATAATATTGTACATAGTCTGGGCACTCCCAATAAAATATGATTTTATCCCATTTTCCGTGTCCTTCTGTTTATGCGTCGTTCGCGTCGGGATGCGCAGAGTGCTCTCCACGCGAAGTGGCATGCCTGCGCAACTGCGGCAACCTCAACGCCACATTCTGTTGACGCGCAAGGCCGGACGGAGCCTTAAGCAAGGAACTTGGTCATGCTGAAAGTAGCTGCACCCCTAATAAAGCAAAAGGTGTTGCCACTACGAAATGAGGTCATCATCAGCACGTTACTCATGTAAGGTGTATCGTTTTCATTCCCTTCACAGCCTCCTTACTTTACCGGGCCTTCAAAATTGAACTGTCGGTAAGTTTAATAAAAAGGCTATGCTAACCACACAAAGGCTGCTTGCACAGGCTATTTATGCGGATTGCAGGACTCAGCTTTCACGGACAAGTAAACTCGATGAGTGCATAGCCGATAAATTTGTTGACTAACTATCCGTAAATGTTCGCGATTACTATATGTTTATATACGAATAAAAGCGTACTCGATGACAACTTCATTTTATTTGATATACTTCTGCAGCGTTTGTGTTTTAATACATTCATCGTCCAATTTGACGCTTCGTACTCTAATTTCGCATTCGTAGGCGGGAGACTCGACACAAAGACGAACCCTACCCTGTGACGCAGTGGCTGATTTCGCACAGCACGCCAGTGTAGTAGGCGGGCAGAGCTGGTATACGATCTGCGCCCTTGCTCTTGATAGCAGCAGCAAGGCTGCCTTCCTCCTGTTCCCTGCTATCAGCTGCTTCAGATTCGCCACCTGTAGGGGGTTCGTCTTTATGTCGGGACTGCTTTTTTCTTAATGCGAATTTAGGGTATTGAGCTTCAAATTATAAATATCTGGGGACACAAACGCTTTACAAGTGCCAAATGAAATATAATTGCCTTCGAGTATCATTGTCTTCACGTTTCCAAATTAAACATAAACCATAACCACGAAATTCAATGAGCATTGGTTAAATTACAAAAAAAAAATTATGAACGCATTTGTTGGATTTACTTGTTCGCGGAAGTAGTGCCCCGCAAAGTGCATAACCCACCTATGGAAGCTGCATTCGTGTAGATAACGTAGCGTTCTTATTAAAATTACTAATAGTTTAAAGCCCCTGTATACAGTATATTGAGACGTCGGTGGCTCCCTGGGCTGCTGCAGAATGATCTGTGTTGGCAACACTGGGCCGGCTCTCATTGTAGCTGCTGTCGTGGCCGTGCATTTCCTGGTCAGGTAGAAGTCCGTGCTCCGGGGACAGGTTTTGAAGCCTGCGACTTGCTCGATGGTCTGGGGCGACGGTGGGGCTGTCTTCAGGTTGTGGGCTTGGATCACGGCTTTGCGGGGGTGTTCGGTACATGAACACACAAGCACCTCCACAAGATGTGACGTAGTATAGTGACGCTGAAACTGTGAATGACGAAACTAGCTTTTTATTGGGCGAACTATTGACACGTGTATTGGGTTATCTTTCTCGGGTGGTCGCGTTTCACTGTCTAACAAATGTTATCGCCCAGCGCAGGACGCGCCTGCATGTATCGGAAGTTTCTCGAATGCTATCGATGGTTCTATCCGCTGTCTGTTGTCACCGAACCTTGTGCAATCTGATTGCATGTATGCGCGATGCGAATTGTGTAGTACTTTCTAGAAGACACGCTAGGCACCAGCGATTTATCTAGAAACTTCGATGACTCGTGTATATCGTTGATCTTTGAGTGTAGCTTGTTTTTGTGGGCACAAGTTCGCCCAATAAAAAGCTATAGTTTCGTCATTCACAGTTTTGCTTCTGTTTTCGTCATCGTCACTACTACGTGACAATATGGTAACGGAAATTTCGTTTTTTTTTCTAGTAATTTCAATTCAATATCATTTCAAATTTATTTTCTATTACAATCTATTCCTATTTCCTATTCTAATTTATCAGCTTCTTACGACGAAATAACGAAAGTAAGATTTTGATAATATACTTTATCAGCTTAAGCAAGTTTAGCGCTTATATTTAGTCCCCCTTTAAAGGGTTCCCATTTGTAATGGTGTGGTGACAGGTGTCGCATTGCCAAAACGAGAAATTTACGAGTACTTGAAATTCATTCACGCTCCGACAGATCTATTCTGTCTCCCTTCTCCACAAATTTTCCAGTTTTTTCTTTCTTTTCTTTACCCTTTGTACGTTTGAAGTGGACTGCATTTGGCGCATGAAATAATGAGAAGTAGAGAAGTGCAAGGAAAAGAGAAGACAAAAAGGGGTTTAAGGCGAATAATATTAAATGGTGGACAACACCCGTCCTAATACAGTTATGTACTCCGGCTAGTTATTCAATCCAGAACCGCTACATGTTTCTGCTGTAGAAAGATGGCCTGCTGCGCTACACAGCCCAAGAACATTTGGCTCTAGCTCTTCTAGAGTATTTCCTGGACAACCTTCACGTAGCGAAACCTTCTCGTAGCGGAACCATAGGACTCCCATCCAGCGATTCTAGCTTTAGTGACGCAGAGGCTCAGTGTTTACATTCGAAGCCAGGTTCTGCTGAGAGCTCCAAGGACCCTTTAAGAGACCCTGCAGTGTCTCAAAATATTCTACCAAGAGTAGCACTGGAACAGGTAAGGTCAGTGTGGAGGAAGGGATTGCCTGTTGGAAGTCATGACATGGATAAGCTAGATGAGCGTAATGATTGCCTACCCTCTAGATGACCATAAACAGCTCATCTGATTTTGACTGGTGTAGCGTCGAACACGCTTACAATGCTGCTCAGAATCAAGAGCTGGTCGCGGGATCGAATCCCGGCCACGGCGGTCGCATTTCGATGTGGGCGAAATGCGAAAACACCCGTGTACTTAGATTTAGGTGCACGCTGAAGAACCCCAGGTGGTCCAAATTTCCGGAGTCTCCCACTACGGCGTGCCTCATAATCAGATCGTGGTTTTGGCACGTAAAACCCCATAATTTAATTAACTTAATTAACTCTTCCAGCTGCAGCGCGAACCCAGTGAGAGTGACAAACACTGCAGCAACGATTGTCATGATACCTCGTACTTATTAGCGTTCAGCTTACTCCACATACCTGTAAATATGTATGGCGTCGAAATGAACGCCTTCGCAGACGGTGGGGCTTCCGTGTCCGTCATGAACAGGAATCGATTGTGCATCATTTTTTTTTTTACGCTGGTGAATACTTTCCCGTCCAAGCATACGATTGTTCGGTGGGTTCACACGATTGGATGCCCATAGCCATTGAATGTCAAGGCCATACCATTGCCAACCACGTGTTGGCCACACCAGAAGTTACTTATGACTCTGTACTGTATTGCCCTGGACATGAAGAACCTCGAGCTTAATGTTAACTGGGATGAAAAAGTGCTCGTTGAAAAGGAGTCAAGAGTGAAGGCAAATGCTGACACCTACACGTACTGTAAACCGATTTGCACCCTTAAGTATGCTTTACTGTCTATAGGTCACGTCGATAAGGGTGTAAGAGCGTGAGTTAATTATATACCAATTTGCACCCTTAAGGACCCTTAAGTGTGTAAATTTGTTTACAGCCTAAGAATGTGGACATCAGAATTGTCGTCACCATTGCTCAATGGTAGAATATCGCCGGCGTAATGCGGAGGGTGTGGGTTCGGCTCCCATCGGCGACAAGCCGTTTTTTCGTCCGCTTTCATTTCACTTACCATATATTTCTATATTTAAATTAAAGCAGCAAATAATATCCCCCTATGCTTACCTTTGCTTTCATATCTGCTGGCTTCATACAGTTGTTGAGAAACGAAATCGGGCCCCTCGATCCCCCCCGCCTACTTCTTCTCGTTCATAGTTTATTACGAGTCGTTCACTTCGTAGACGACATCAAAATTGTACAAAGCTGCTGAGGTCGTCTGTACTGGGACCCCTCCACTGATGAAGTCGCATGCGGCTTCATTTGAGCTCGCTGATTAAACGGGGCTACGGAATGGTCCACATTATATGCCAAGAAAACAAGGAGATAGTGCGCAAAAAGAGTTGCAAACAATGCTGGATGCTAATATCATTCGGCCCTCTGTCTCACCCTTTGCGTCGCCCGCAACTATCGCGCCTAGAAAGAAGATGTAATTTGTCGCATTTGTAACAATTAAAGAATCCTCCACCATCAAATAGAACTGATATATTTCCCAATGCCACAATTCCAAATGTAAGTACCATTATCGATGGAACATGTGGATGCCACTGGTTTATTCGTGTTGATCTCGTAAGGGCAAATCACGCTGACCGAGGACACAACGAACTGCGCCAAATTTGCTGCACATTTTGACCTATTTGAATATAGCCCTGCCGTTGTGGTGAAAGAACTCTCCGGCCTGGTTCCAAAAGGTTCCATTCTGAATGATAAATTGGAAAATGTACCTTTTGCAACGTCTAAGCAGATGAGTCCAGAGACCGGAACTTTAGGCAAAATGCCTTTTCTTTAATTTTTCTCTTATGTCCTTATCGTGCCTATTTAGCGTATAAGCACAAACTATATAGAAACTTTTTAATGGAATCTTTATTGCGTCTATAAATGTCAATTTTAATGCCGGCTCCTATGTTGCATTTTAAGAGCATAGAAATGTTTTTTCTCCTGTTTTGTCTTAGCCTAATTTTCTTTATAAATTCATATTGGTATCACCCGCTGGTGAACTTCGCTGCAGCCGAATATTACCACAAACATTTTGTCGGTGTAAGGGTTGTTATTAACAGTTTGGCGGAAGACGAGAGCACCGCTGTGAGAAGTGCACAAACTGCTCTACGAGGCGATACACTTCAATATGACTTAGTGTACTTGCGCGCTCACTTCGCCCCCATCCGCAATGGACCTTTTGCTGATAGAGTTAGTTCGAAACTGAAATCTGTCGCAGACGAAAATCACCGGTTTTCGCTACAACTGTCAAAGGTTCTGACCGGCGAACATACTGCAATTCTAGAGGGCATTGGATCATTGAACGTTTCAAAGTGCAAGCATGGGCCGCTAACTTCGGTGGATATTGAGCGCTCTATTTTTGCATACATGTTAATACTCGGTAACAAAAGTCACAACATGACACCGGCAAATCTTGAGATGGTGCTCCTTTGTCGCTGCTTTCACAACTTTTCTCGTAGTGTGTAGTAACACTACGCAACTTTCTTTATTCGGTCTTATTTATGGAATTAAAGACAGGGCCAAGGTGCTAGTAAAAGGCCACGATTTTTCTTGAGCCTGGACGAATGCACACGAATGACCATGGCCAAGGCAGGAAAGGAATACACTAACAATGCCAGCGCTCTTCTTTCAACTGAATGCTTCAAAAGCACAAAGACTACATCATGTTCGACAATATTCTTGCCTTTTGGGGCAGTTACCCAAGTGGGCAAGACACTGTGGTATATTACAGCAAAATTTTGTTCACCATACCATCCTGCAGCAAAAGACTGGATGTGTCATCTGGGCCATCCAGCAATGTGTAAAACTGTACACGAGTCTGTCACAACACATCACAACAACTCATACATCAGTAGCATACGACGCAGACTCTTCTTTGCCACCTCCGGAATCTTGCCTACACAACCCGCTGGTCGCGAACACCTTAACCTAGCAGCCAAGCTTAGTCGTGGTGAGGTCAGGAAAAGTGAGGGACAAGAAGATAACGTTCTGTTGTTACACAAAGGAAAAAATAAAAGAAACTGACACACGTGCGCTCATGTGTTAATAATATATTTTTTTTTTATTTGTTCATACTGTCAACTCTTTGGTAGGGATATTACAGGAGTGGTGTTTTGAAAATAGAATACTCATAAACAGCAATTGGCAGAAGCAAGAAAACAGTTGGCTAAAATGTAAACAAGCAAAGAAGGAAGAGAAGGCGTGCACAATTCATAGTACTAGTGTAAGAGTAGTAGTTCGCATAATATTGCTACGAGAGAGACATTCTGCCTGGGGCAGACGACAAAGACGGTTCTGTCGGGTGCTGGTGGCTGTCCACTATCTTGGCTACTGTGTCTCACGTAGTGTAAATACAGTGTAAATAGTCCCGCCTTGTGTCGTTTTACGAAACATCTTTGTGGTGGAAGTGCTGGGTAGTTCCCTGTTTACATCACGGAGCTCCGCAACGGCCGCCTCATCACGCTTCCGCCCATGTCGGTCGGTGCAGGCACATCCTCTTCACTCCCTGCCCCTCCCGTGACTTCCACCTACATCGTTAGACCTCCTGCTAGTGATCCTGGCGTCTTTTCTGGCCAGGATGGGGTTGACCTCGACAAATGGCTTAACCTTTACGAACGGATCAGCGCCAGCTACAGGTGGGACCCGACCCTTATGCTCGCCAACGTGCATTTTTACCTCGATGGCTAACCGCGGATGCGGTTCGAGACGCACGAGGCGGACATTACAAGCTGGGATTCTTTCAAAGAGAAAATCCGCGACCTTTTCGGTGACTGCGCTGGTCGGCAGTTTGCTGCGCGGAATGAACTTGCGACTCGTGCACAGACATCCTCCGAGTCATACGTCTCTTACTTCCAGGACGTTATCGATCTTTGCCGCCAGGTTGATGAGCACATGCCCGAGTCCGAGAGGGTTTCTCATGTGCTCAAAGGTATTGCCGACGATGCTTTCAACTTGCTCGTGTATACCAACATTGATACCGTCGACACAATCATCTAAGAGTGCCGGCGGTTTGAACACGCCAAGAGCCACCGTATATATAACCCAGAGATTCACCCGGCTGCCCAATACGGCGGCAACTTCATCGTGTGATGCCGTTCGCCAACTGCCCACCTATGACCACGTTACGCGCATTGCTCGTCGCGAGATTGAAGCTGCCTGTCCTGCACCTATTCAACCACCCGTGTTTACAGCCCACGCCAGTGACCCATCTCAGCCATCGGTGTCCCTCATTCAAGCTGTAGTCAGGCATGAGTTTGCCAATCTTGGCCTTCCATCAGCGTGCCCACTGACTCGTCCTGACGCTCGGCCTTATTCCTCTGGACCCGCTCGACGATCCTACACATCTCCTGTCTCCTTCCGCAATCCCACGTACGGAATGGAGAACGCTCGACGATCAGCCCATCCGCTTCTCCTGTCATCAGGCCGGGCACATTGCTCGTTATTGCCGTCGCCGTTGGACCTACGCATCTCACCAGACCTCCATGCACCCTACTTCTTTCAGACGTCCAGCCGCTGGTTCCCCTACTTACTACTCGTCGTAGGAGCCTCTTCACTCTGACGACACTGTTCCTGTTCGCCGCTTCTCCCGCTCCCCGTCGCCGCAACACCGCCAATCCCGCTCTCCGCAGCCTCGCCGCTTTTCCTCGCCGTTTTTCTCTGGACGATCTCCTCCGGAAAACTATATAGTGCAGCTTATGGAGGTGAAGCTGCAATGCCATCGTCCCCTGCAAATCCTCTGCTGACTCTCCCCACTCACCATATAGCCTTCTAGAAGTCAAAGTTGACAATGTTCCTGTGACCTCCCTCATCGACACTAGCGCACACTTGTCTATATGACCGCCTCTTTACGCCACCGCCTGCAGAAGATTATGATGCCGTCTACGACACAGGCAATACGTGTTGCCGATGGTGGTGCTGTTTAAGTGATCGGAATGTGGACCGCCCGTGTCAGCATTGCCGGTCATCACACTGTTGTCTTTTTTTTTTTTTTTGCCGTCCTTGCTCACTGCCCCCTAACCTTATCCTTGGCCTTGACTTTGTTTCGGCACACTCGGCCTTAATTGATTGTTCTTCTGAAACACTCTGTCTCGATCTTCCTCTTGTATCAGATGCCTGTGAAACGCCCGTCAGTCGCTTAAGCCCCACCGCTTTTGTTCGCCTACCGCCTCGAGCCGTCACGTACGTGTGTTTGTCATCGACCCCTCCCGTTACTGACGGCGACTATATCGTCACTCCGATTACTGACATACGCCTGACGCGCAATGTTACTGAGCCACATACCGTCGCCACATTAGCTGATAACTGTGTGTTCCTCCCGCTACTAAACTTTGGTCTGACACCCCAAGTGTTGCCCCACAAGACGTCACTTGCCCACTTCACCGCTACAACAGACCATGACGTCAAGGTTGTTGCCATAACTGCTTCTGAAGAAGCTGAAGTTTCCCGGTTCCTAAGTTCTGACGACAGCATTTTTCACAACATGATTGGATCAGACCTTTCACCTGACCAGGCCGACCCTCTCTGCCGGGTTTTGGCCTCATACAGCGACATTTTCGACATTCGCGATCGACCCCTGGGCCAGACTAAGATTGTCACCCACCGAATCAACACCGACGACTCTTTGCCCATTCACCGTCGACCTTACCGTGTGTCCACATGGGAGCGCGAAGTGATTCAAAAAGAAGTGGCTAAAATGCTTGAGAAAGACATCATCAAACCATTATCTTGTTCTTGGGCCTCCCCCGTCGTATTAGTAAAGAAGAAAGACGGCTCCTGATGTTTCTGCATTCATTATCGGCAACTCAACAATATCACCAAAAAGGACGTGTACCCTCTTCCACGTATTGACGACGCCCTCGACTGCCTCCTTGGTGCCACCTTCTTTTCATCCCTGGACCTTCAATCTGGCTACTGGCAAATCGCTGTAGACGACCTGGATCGCGAGAAGACCGCCTTCGTGAACCCTGACGGCCTTTACCAATTCAAGGTCATGCCTTTCGGTCTCTGCAACGTACCAGCCACCTTTGAGAGAATGATGGACACACTGCTTCAAGGATTTAAATGGTCGACGTGTTTATGTTACCTGGATGACGTGATAATTTTCTCCCCCACTTTCGCAACGCACCTTGAGCGTCTTTCGACAATTCTATCAATTTTCCGACGAGCTGGCCTCCAGCTAAATTCCTCGAAGTGCCGCTTCGATCTTCGTCAAATTACAGTGCTGGGCCACCTCGTTGACGCTTCCGGTGTCCGACCAGACCCAGCGAAGGTACGCGCTGTGACGAACTTCCCCGTTCCACGGTCTGTCCATGACGTTCGTAGTTTCGTGGGGCTGTGTTCCTACTTTCGCCGTTTCGTGAAAAACTTTGCGGCGTTCGCACGTCCACTCACTGACCTACTCAAGCAAGACGTCCCGTTTTGTTGGGGTGGTAGCTTTCCTTCGCTTCGATGTTCCCGTTCATTTTTGTCACGAATGACTTACGCTCGTAAATAACGGCATATATTCATCAAAAGGCTACAGGCCAGCGCTGTGCAGTTTATGGGTGCACAAACAACCAGCGGAAAATAACGATTTTGGGGACTATAGTGTGTCCACAACACAGCACTTCGCGAGAGCACTGCCGATGTGTTATGTTCACGCTTCACCGGTTTCCTGCGTCACCTGAGGACTTAGCATTTCAGTCTAATGTGAACCAATGCACACATCAGTTAAATAATGCATTTTGGTAAACCCTTTTCGGCACATTTCCCAATAGGTTGCGAGAATTGTAAGCTCTTCGATGCAATATTTTCTCGTATGCAGTGGCAGCGGCTACATTTGTTATTCTTTCAAACACGACTTCATTCCAGTGCCTAATACGGGGTCACACGGCGCACTTTTGATCGTGATCGAGCCCGATCTGGATCGAATTTCTCTGACGCGATTGGCTTCTCTGCTCAATCTGCGGAAGGGAGCCAATTGTGGTCGAACATTCCGAGGGCTCGATTGCGACCGAAAGTGGCAATGTGACACCGGTATGAGACAAAGGGAAGCATTCTGCGAGATAATTATAGTCGGTAAATACACTTCGCAACGATCTAGAAAAATCGTGTCCTATGAAAGATGTATGCAGCCCCTGTGTCCGCCAAAACATTGTCTCTGCGTTCCCACGTGCCCTGCGCGGCCCTGCACATAAACGTAATTTCCAAATCTATAGCACGTGCCTTGGCTGTATCTGTTAACCGCAGGTACCACACTGCTCTAGCGCCACGCTTCTGCTTTGACATTTGGTTATAAACACCCTGGGCTGCACCAGATTCAATAAATTTTGCGTGACTCAGCTGTTGAGTTGCATCGGAAACGTATGGAGTAACCACTGCATATCTACCAACCGCTGACACGCGTCGGCGGACCGCCGGCACCTTGTTCTAAGCATTGCCCAGCAGCTACGTACGCGCCTGTTTTCGCTAATTGAGGTAACCCTCAACCGCGAAACGTAATGGTGATCAGATTCAATCGGCGTGATCACGCGCGACGGACGCCGACAGCCCGGGCCCCTAAAGTTATTCGCACTTAAAAAAAGCCGGCAGATCCCACGCCCTGTGGGAATCGATGTTGTACGAAGCAGTGTGCGGGGAGCCTACCAAGTTGACGAAACGACCATGAGAGCACCAAGACGTAGGCGGCTCTTACATGACCTACATGACGCGCATGTCATGACATTCATGTCATGAGTCCTCAGGAGTCCCTTTAGCTATAACTCAACAAATTTCGACTCGGAAAGGCGGATTTTCGTCCCAGAATGGCCTGACTTCAGTTGCAATCGGTCAGTGAAGGTGTTCTACGCCAGTTTCCACCATTTTACGACCAATTCCGGCCCTATCTTCAGGCCCAGAACTCTATCCTGCTCCAAGCCGAACGCGGACCGCTAGGTCTTGCGTTCGGCTTAGCACACCAAGGGTGCTCGCCGTTGGTGTGCCTGGCCTCCGGAGCTAGGACAAGATCCCATCCCGTGACTGGAATGAGCTGTCAGGCCGCGGGCCCGAGCTTCCAGATTCCTACAGGCAGAACCTGGACTGCCTAAACTCCTGAGCCACTACAAAGTCCCATCTCGTGGCAACCATGGAGTTCGCTCAAGGAGTGACCAGTACACCTTCCGTCGACGACTGCTCGGCGTTCCTCACCTACGCGACCATGTGCCAGAACTGTTGGTGTGCCACAACCCACT